>NC_041215.1:128890700-128955579 GCF_002837175.3 Physeter macrocephalus | reverse complement strand
ATCTTTCCTCCCTCCCTCCCTCCCTCCCTCCCTCTCTCTCTCTCTCTCTCTTTCTTTCTTTCTTTCTTTCTTTCCCTTGCTTTATTTTATCATGGTAAGAACACTTAACATAAGCTCTACCCTCCTAACCAAATTTCAAGTGTACCGTATAATACTGTTGACTCCAGGGCCAATGGTATAGAGTAGATCTCTAGTCTTATTAGTCTTTCACAATTGAGAATTTATGCCCATTAATTAGTAACTAACACTTCCCCCTCCCGCCAGAGCCCCCTCATTGAGCACCCACAGTTAATAATTTACAAAGCTTTGATCCTTTGACAAACTGATCCAAAGGATATCACATTCAAATGGGGATTAATCCACAGGTACCCTAAACTCAAATGCTAAAAATACACAGAGACAAAATTTTAGTCTTCTTTCCTACTACATCTAATTATGTATATCTGTCTGTCCATCTGTCCTATTATATGTGTGTGCATGTATGTACACATATCAATATTATATACATATCAATATCTATTGATCTATCTATCTGTCTATCTACCTGTATATCATCTATCTGTCTATCATCTGCTGCTTTATATCTTCTGGTTAAGGGCAATAGAATTCACCCAGTTATGGAAGCCTAGAAATCTGTTGTTATTTTCCTCTGTGTCCTTTCTCTTATTCCCATGCCAAGATTATCACCATGGTCTGTGTATCTTTATTCACTCCTATATGTACCAAAACCTTATCCTCTATTATACACCCCTCAAAAACAGATCAAGTTTATATCCTAATCATCTCTCATTTAGACCATTGGCAAAAGCCTTCAAATTAACCTCTTTGCTTACTACCCTTACAGTGTCCTTCACACAATCTGCCACTACAACAATCTTTCAAAAACAAAAGTTTTCTTATCTTAGCCCCCTGTTTAAATTTTTTAGAACGTTGCAAATATATAGGGCAGTGGTTCTTAAAATATGGTCCTGGACCAGCAGCCTCAGTATCCCTTTGGAATGCAACTTCTTAGGCCTTAACCCAGATCTGCTCTGAATCTGTATACAGGGACCAAACAATCTGTGGTTCAACAGGTTCTCCAGATGATTCTGATGTACACTGGTTTAGAAGCTAAAATAGCTCCCTAGACAACTTCACCAAATTGTTTTTTCAGTCTCCTTTGATGCCATGCCAACTTTCTTTTACTCCATTCATCTCCTCACCTTGAGTCCCATCTAACTGTTTGCTATTTCTCCAGTGATACTTCTCTATGTTTTGCACATGCTATTTCCTTGCTAAGGATGACTTTTCCCTATTGGTCATCTGCTACTATCCTTTCAGATCAAATATAAGTAGCATCTTCTCTAGTTGTGCTGGCCTGGAAGAGGGGTGATAAGGTCAGCAAAATCTTTCCTCTTGCCCTTCTAATGTGGTCCTTCTTGGTCCCTGTGGTCCAGTGGGGTGCTTCAGTTTCACCCCCAGGTTTGGGGATTTTCACATGGTGTCTTATCTATGGAGAGTTGCAAGTTGGTCTTCTTATGAAGGATACTGAAGTTGGAAATGACCTCTGTTGCTATCTTGGTGACATCACCTTAATCTAGGTTCCTTCAGTTTGAGTCTCTTGCCCAGGACTTTACATCAGAAGCCAGCGAAGTAAACATATAAATCTGGGGAAGTAGCAGCTGTGGCAACATTTGTAGCTCAGGGTCATGTGGCAATGGTGCTTGTGGGAGAAGCCATGCTAGGTGCCTTTAGCCCAGTGATGCTCAAGGTGGTGGCAATGGAGACCTCACAGGCTGGTTCTGTAGAGTGAATGAGGCTGTGCTTTGTCTGCCTGCTCTTCCTTTGTTCTTGCTCATTTTCTAAGCTTGTTCCTCCAGCCTACCCAGTGATTCTAAGTTTTCATATATCCTTTTATATCTTCAGTCGACTACTTATTTCCTGTTACTTGCAAATAAGAACACTGGCCAATATGTTGTCTACTCAGTCTTTTAAGATATATACTGTTAGTGTGTTCCATTATTATTATGGTTTATTTACTTACTTTTTAAACTTTTAAAGTTCGTTTGGAAATCAGAAATAAGGGAGGATATCCAGCTTCTTTTTTTTTTAAACTCTAAATAGCTAGATGTTGTCTCAGTTCCCCTTACTAAACATTCTATTTTTCCCCCAGTAATTTTAAGTGCAAATTTAAATGTATGTAAAACCCCAGGTGTACTTTTACGCTTAATTCGGTTTCGTTCATTGCTCAGTGTATTCTTGTAAGAATATCTAAATTCTCTCTCTCTCTCTCTCTCTCTCTCTCTCTCTCTCTCTCTCTCTCTCTCTCTCACACACACACACACACACACACACACACACACACACACAGACTTTTTAGAATTATTCAGACTATTCTTATCAGCTTAATTTTCAAGATAGAACTCAACATCATGTTGCTAAATCCCTTACGAACACACACACACACACACGCACAGACTTTTTAGAATTATTCAGACTATTCTTATCAGCTTAATTTTCAAGATAGAACTCAACATCATGTTGCTAAATCCCTTACGAATTCACGTAGCTATTTGTATTAAATTGCATTCTCTTCATATTTAAAATCATGAGGATTTGAAGAACTGACATCTTTATAAATGTTGAGTCTTCCTATTTAAGAGCAAGATAAGCCTTATTATGTTCTTCTATTTAAAAACAAGGTAAGTCTTTTCGTATTCTTCTGTAAAGAACATTCTTCTCCATTTCCCTCTCTATGCTCCCTCTTTCTGATTATAACAATGCACTCATGGGTTTTTTTAAAATTACGTGTGTTGTAATCCATCATTGTCATTCTGTTTGATGCTCATATATTCCCCCGTGTGGCCAATGGGAGCCCCTGCAAGCCAGTTCCTATGTCCTTTTGACATGGTTCCATTAATCTTTAAACATTGATCCCATTAATCCTTCAGGCTGCATTCCTACTATGGGTGGGAAGTTGAATTATGTATGATTCAATTACAGAATGGGATACAATGAAATTGGCTTCTCGTGTCACTTTACCATACTCCATCTAATTCCCCGTGCATGTTCCCCAAGACTGTTTTATTCTATTTTTTCCAAATAGCTTCAGCATATTGCAGGCTTGAGAATACTTCGGTTCTTACTATGATTCACTCGATCTAAACATTCAACAATGACACTAACTGTTCATTTTAAAGACCATCGTGACTTTAAAGCCTCACTTGCCTGAGATTTCTCCTGATTTGGGGACAAACTGTATTATGCTCTTTGGATTCTCTGAGAAGTTTCAGCTCTGATAAATTGAAAGATGTAACTTACACTTGTATATAGTGTAGAGCTCTCTTTTGCAAAGACCAACACTTGGTTACATAGAATTTGATCTTAAATGTTGACCCCCGAAAAACTTTGAAGTGACTATTATTTTTAATTCATTTAAAAATTAGTTAAATTAGGGCTTCCCTGGTGGCGCAGTGGTTGAGAGTCCGCCTGCCGATTCAGGGGACACGGGTTCGTGCCCCGGTCCGGGAAGATCCCACGTGCCGCGGAGCGGCTGGGCCCGTGAGCCATGGCCGCTGAGCCTGCGCGTCCGGAGCCTGTGCTCCGCAATGGGAGAGGCCACAATGGTGAGAGGCCCGCGTAGCGAAAAAAAAAAAAAAATTAGTTAAATTAATATATGCCGTAGTTTAAAATGTATTCCTACAGAAAAACTTTTAATAAAAAGCAACTATTCCCTGTCCCATCCTTTCCCACCCCCATCCTGTGCCCAGAGGAAATTAATTGAGTCTGTTTCTAATAATTGAGAAAGTTACTCCAATCTCTCTAAACATGTGTTTAATGCCACTTTTTTATTCATCAATTTCAGATATTCTCTCTTGCCTTTTTGCTTTGATAGAAAAGGATGAAGCGAATGTAAAGCATTTTCTCCTTTCCTTCCTTTCCCCCATACAGGGATATAAATATTCCCAGGTTCTCTATTGGATAAATGTATAACTTTAACCTATACCGTTCTATTAATTTGCTATGGCTGCCATAATAAGGTACAACAAATTGGATGACTAAAGCAACAGAATTTTTTATTTTCTCAGAGTTCTGGAGGCTAAAAATCCAAAAGCAAGGTGTCAGCAGGGTTGGTTCCTTCTGGGGGCTATGAGGGAAGAATCTGTCCCAGGCATGTTCCTTTGGCTTGTAAATGGCCCTCTTCTCCCTGTGCCTTTTCTCATAATCGTCCCCCTATGCATATCTGTCTCTCTGTCCAAATTTCCCCTTTTTATAAAGGCACTGGTCATTTTGGGTTAGAACCCACCCTAATGGCATCATTTAACTTGATTACCTCTGTAAAGACCTTATCTCCAAATAAGGTCACATTCACAGGTACTGGGGGTTAGGACTCCAACACATCTTCTTTCGGGGGACACAGTTCATCCCATAACAATGATTATATCTTTATTCTCACTTCCATCAATATTAGAAATTCCCTCTGGACACTTCACTTTGTAAGATGACACTGTTAACATCCTGGCCCTTAAGTTCTTCTAAACCTTCCATCTCTCACAATCTGTCTTCTACTTTTAAATCGACAGGGTGACCAAGTTCATATCCTGTTCTATAAACATATTTAAGCCTTTCATGTTACATCTATAGCTTCACTCCAAAATTTGAAATTCCATAAACAGTATTTTTATTATTATGATCATATAAATGTTATCCACTGTAGAACCAGGTGATATAGTAGGTTTACATTTCCTTTTTGTTTTTCCTGGTTTTCATAATTGATTTTGTTTTACCTGCCCTTACCGCATTCTGATGCGTTCTAGAGGTCTTTCAGTATAACATCATAACGAGTATACCAGGATCAAGGTACCTGAGTTAAAATCCCAGGTTTAGCAAATACTAGCTATGTGACCTAAGGCTATATTTAAATCTTTCATTTCTCAATTTATTCATTTGTAAAATGAGTATAATGATGATAGTACTTACTGACTTTATAAGATTAAATGTGTTACTACTTACATAGCTGTTAGAGCTGTACCTGAAACACACTACACTCTTAACATGCTTTAGCTGGTATTATTATTGTAACTTTCCAAAGAAAGTATAAAATTTCTAAAATTGCCCTATTCTGGACTGAGTTGTGTCCTCCAAAATTTATATGTTGAAGCTCTAACCCCAAGGTGACTGTATTTGGAGATAGGGTCTATTAAGAGGAAATAGAGATTAAATTATGTCGTAAGGGTGGGGCTGTAATCTTATGTGACTTTTTCTTCTTCTTATAAGAGGAAGAGATACCAGAGATCTCTCTCTCTCTCTCTCCACACACACACTCACACACACACACACACACACACACACACACACACACACACACAGAGAGAGAGAAAAGGCCATGTGAGGACTCAATAAGAAGGCGGCTGTCTTCAAGCCAGAAGGCACATCCTCACCAGAAACTGAGTTTGCTGGCGGCTTGATCATGGACACCTAGCCTCCAAAAGCGTGGGAAGATGAATTTCTGTTGTTTAAGCAACCAAGACTGTGGTATTTTGTTATGGCAGCCCTAGCTGAACAAGACACTATCTTTCCCTACATTTCTGCCCATGGGAAGCCTCCAACGCCTAGCTCCACACTGGGCACTGTGCCCTCCCTGCCTGTGGCACAAAGGGCAAGGTGAGATTTCCTGTCTCTGCTCTCCTGCATTGCAGCTGTCGCTTCCCAGACCCCACCTTCCTTCTTTTTGATTTCCTCTCTAATTTTGCAGACATACATCCTGATAGAGCTTCCTGAAAAAGGGTGTTCTCAGGATAAATTTTCTGAGTCATTGCATGCTGGATATATCTCTACTTTTCCTTCATGCTTTATTCATACTTTGGATAAATAAAGAATTCAAGATTGAAATTATTTTTCCTTTAGAAAATTTTCTCATATATTATTGATAAAATATCTGTTTCCCTTTACTTGATGGGAAATCTTTTTGTTCATTTATTTGCTTGTTTGTTTTAGAATCTGGAAACTTTTAGACTCTTTTGTTGTTCCTATCTCCCAATAATGTATCTAACATTTCTGTATTTTTCATTTTTTTTAGCCATTTAATATGTTCTATTAATCTAAAAGTACATAACTCATAGGAGCCAACTTACAGGGGCTCCTAGAGTCAAATTAGTGACAACTTGAATATCTAAAGTAAAAATGATAATAATGGATAACAATGCATTGACTAAAAATTAATAAAGATCCATGAGTCCTTAGTGATATTCTTCTTAGTGAAGAGAGAGAGAGAGGCAGAACCAGATGATAAATGTAAAAGGAATGATAATATTTGAAAATATCATTTTGCTATTTTCAATATTATTAATGGAGGCTAAAACCATTGCCTGGATGTAAAGTGGTTGTGAAAGGGGATATTTACAGTCTTAAAGTACCACTGCATGGATTATTTCTTAATTACATTACATCAGGGAAGATACATCTTCCCAATAGATATATCCAGTATTCACCACCTTAATTAAATAATCAAACTTAGCATCACCAATATTGCAGACAATATTTTGTATTTCCAAAATGTCTTTATTATTGTCTGATTTTTCTTTTTCCTTGACACTGTTTTGTTTTATTCTTTATTTTTATAAATGTAGTGTCTTCTCAAATCTCTCTGAGAATACTAATTCGTGTAATTTTAAACTTTTCTTTTCTTCATGAATCATCTTTCTTTCTTCCAAGGATATGCTTTATCCATGGTAATGGTCTTTTTCTTGCCTCTCTCACAGGTTTTACTCAAATGACTAGTATCTCTTGGTATCCAAGAATGGGGCAATAGCTAAACATGAGCATTGTCGCCCATGTGGGGCTTCTTAACCCAGTGAGCTTAGGCTGTGTAAGTACTGGAAGGTGAAGTTAGTGGCTTCATAGGCTTTGAGTTCCCTAGTATCTCTGGGTCCAAGCTTTTCCCAGGTTCTGCAAGGCAGGTTCCTTTCCAACCTGGCTGCAGGGCTGTAAGTTGTGGTTTCACCTAAACTGTTCCAGTCAACAATCCTCCAGCAACCGCCCACCTTGCATACATTTTTGAGTCTTTTTATCCTCAGATGGTTTCTCTCTAGAGCTTTTTATTGTTGTGGTTTTATAGCTTTTTTCCTCTTCTACTGTTATTTTTCGGTCAGCTTTTGTTGCTATAACCACCAACCACATTAACTCAGTGGCTTGCAATGTAGATTTATTTCCCACTTGTGTTGTATAAGCGTTCTGGGTCAGCCACTGTTTCTTTTTGATGATGCTGGCTTGGCTGGACTCCCCCATGTCTTCTCATTGTGGCACCCAGGGTGAAGGAACAGCTCATATCTGGAGCACGTTGTTCTTATAAGCAGAGAACAGGAACGCAAGAGAGAGATTGTCAAACCACGCAGGCGCACTTAAAGTCTCTGCTTGGAATGTGGCATTAAAACTTCCACCCCTGTTCCATTGGCCAAAGAAAATCACATGGGCAAGCCCAAAGTCAACAGGACAGTTGAATATATGTCATCTAGAGTGAAGCATGGCCACAGTGGGGCAGGGATAAATAATTGTGAATAGTCAGCCTTTTACTACCAATTTAGTGGATCATGGGAGTGAAGTAGGTAAAAAGAGTATTCAGTCCATGATTCATATGAAATTGGTCATGATCAAGAGGGTCCTTTGAGGAGCTTTTAAATTCTCTTTGAAAGAGATATTTCTTCAAAAGAACATGGAGAAATTTCAATACTGGGAAACTATACCACTTGAAATATATATAAAGCATATATGCATGCCCACATTTATAAAACCACTCCACTTTTCATCACCATTGGAATTACAGTGGGAAACACTCAAAAGATCTGGGGAATACGGAGACGTATGTCTATTTTCAGAATACACAGTGATCAGTTAAAAATGATTCAAAATCAGAACCTACCCCACTAGCAATAATTTTGCATCTTTTGTTTATGTTGTATGAAACTTAAATATTAAACAAAGTTGACAGTTTGGCAGGGAAGCAAAGCTTCATTCTGCATCTGGTTTCTCTGAACAAAAGTATGTAAAGGAAAAGGAATGTGATTATTTTTGCTCCATTATTCTTGGAAAGATAATATCAAATAAATGTTTGAGAGTTTAAAATGATTTTTCCCAGCTTGGGGATATATTTGTTCCTTTTAATTTCTTGCCTGCTTTTATTAAGTGAAATTTATTTATTGTATTTTAATGAGTTTACCATTTTTGGAATGTTTTTATATTATGTACACAGATTATCTGACTTTGTGATAAGTCTCTGAGAAAAAGTATGTTCTTACCAATGCCAACTGTAAAATTCAAAGAAATCATGAAGCTCACAAACCGAAACTTTACACCTTCTCTAATTCCTGCTCTGAAAGAAAATGTGTATTTTTAAACTCTATATTAATGTATATTTGGGATGCAAAAAATACTTTTATGTAATAACAGTAAGAAATTTATATGTAGAGCTACCCCAGGTTTGCTTATTCCTGATACTATTTTCTCTTGGGAAAGAATGGTAAATTAGTTGTAAATATCCTAAGATAATACTGAAAGCAAATATTATTAGCCCTTCAGCTTTGTAAGTCTTTGTTGATAGGGCTAAAATTGACATTCCTAGTATTTAAAACCCAGTAGATTTTTCAGTAGGTTTGGAGAAAAGAGGGCTGAATAAACATATGAACTTCTAACATGAGAGAGAGAGAATATGAAATTTGAAAAAACCAAAAACCAAGTTCCAATTTAGAAATGTCTAAAGTCCAGAGATCACTTCATTCACTAAACCCCCTGGGGAAGTAGCTATGAGATATTTGATAACAGCAGAAACAACTCACAGTTTGAAAATCGTTGGGTCAAATCGCAAGTTCTGTAAACTTTGAGTTTTCCCTGGAAATGATTGAGGGACTGGAAACTCAGTAGAAATGAGCACCAGAACTTTCTGTTCATAAACACGAAAGTGGGGAGAAGAGTCAGGGAGTATGTTTGTGCAGGGGCACTGGGTCCTGGTCTTCATCCTGATCTGTCTGGCCAAGTGACTTTCACACTTTCTCTTTCAACTCTTCTGTCAAATATAACCATTATTGATCTTTTAAATGATCATAATAGTATTTTCAAATGTCCTACATGCTATATGTAACTGAATTTTTCATTGCAAATTTGAGTTTTATTTTATAGGAAAATCACAAAGATATGTGGACTCTAGTTTTACCTAGTTCATGGGAGTACCTAGTGTATGACATTCCACACCACCCATTGATACCCCTAGTATGTATTTCTTGATGTAGAATGTGCACATGGTTGCAAGCTTAGTCTGTCACAGGTATTTAAGCCAAGCTGGGTTACAACAGGGCTATCATCACATTTTCTCATACACACATCCACTATTCCCCTCAAATGAGAAGATACATATATATTTGAAGTAACCACCATCAAGGAGATAACACTTTCTCTCTCAATTTTTACATTTTCCATCAGCTTATAGGGGCAGGGAAACACATTTGAGCTGGTTGTCGACATCTGGTAATTTGTATGGTCTTGAAACAATCACGTTAGCCTCTCAGCAGAGTAATTGAATGCAGACAGCGGCCTCTCACTGCACAACTATGCATCCCCCAGTAAAGTTTGGTTTGCAGAAGGGGATTCCGGCAGCTTCTGTCCAGGATGAAGTGCTTCAGCCAGACTTGTCTGGGTGCTTTGGTGAGTGTGACCTCAAAAACAGGACGGCTGCTTTGGAGGCTAAGGATCTGGGCAAGAGGGCAGAGCTACTGTACTTAAGAAGCATGGACATATATACACTACCAAAGATAAAATAGCTAGTGGGAAGCAGCCGCATAGCATAGGGAAATCAGATCGGTGCTATGTGTCCACCTAGAGGGGTGGGATAGGGAGGGTGGGAGGGAGACGCAAGAGGGAGGAGATATGGGGATATATGTATATGTATAGCTGATTCACTTTGTTATAAAGCAGAAACTAACACACCATTGTAAAACAGTTGTACTCCAATAAAGGTGTTAAAAGAAAAAACGAAGCATGGAACATGAAGTTCTTCTTGGAATGGAAGAAAACAGAAGAAGCTTCTGGGTGTGTTTTGTACCCTGCTGAGTCTACCTGAGACCTAGCTTGCTCGTCCATTTCATGGATCACATAGGATAAGGAAAGAGGCAGCAGGCCTATGCTTGTAACATATGTCCACATCCAAAGGTCCAAACCTCAGGCTAGAGGTTCTTCAGGTAACAAGTATTTGCTGAAGGCACACTATGACCTAAAACAGTGCTAGCCTTAAAAGGGCACAATCAAACATAAATAAAATCTGACAGTATAGAGTATGTGGCAAACAGAACTCTCATACCCTGGTGGTAGAAATATAAAAAATGGTGCGTACAGTTTGGAATGATTACATCTAGAAAGACAGAAAAGTGCACATGTACAAAGGACCAGATATTCCATTTTTAAGAGTTTAATCTAGAGCAATTACTGTACAAATAGCTGAGGAAACATGAACAAGGATACTCAATTTTAGCGTCATTTATGCTATGTATGATCATTTAAGAAGTTTTTTTTTTTTTTTTTTTTGTGGTATGCGGGCCTCCCTCTGCCGTGGCCTCTCCCGTCGCGGAGCACAGGCTCCGGACGCGCAGGCCCAGCGGCCACGGTCCGCGGGCCCAGCCGCTCCGCGGCACGTGGGATCCTCCCAGACCGGGGCGCGAACCCGGTTCCCCTGCATCGGCAGGCGGACGCGCAACCACTGCGCCACCAGGGAAGCCCCATTTAAGAAGTTTTAATGTCTACCACTAGGAAATGAAAAAAATAAGGTATGGCATTACGAGGTTTGTAAGTAGCAATGTGGATAGATCTCAAAAATAAGATTCTGATCTAAAAAGAAGTAAGATGCATAAAACAATATTTACATAAGGAAAACTCAAACAAGTCAATACTGAATATTATATACAGATATATTTGTGTAAAAGGGTAAGAACTTATTGTAAAAATGACTACCTCATTAATTATTCTGGTTGTCTCTGGGGGTAAGAAGTTGAATAAGATAAGAGTTAAAAGTTTAGATTATTTTTAATGGTATATTTATTTTAAAAATAATGGAACTTTAGTACCTGCTAATCCTGGGTCATAATTCTGTGATTGTATTTATAGCAGGATTTGCACTTTTCTGTATTTTGTAAGCGTTCATTATCCCTGCCTTTATAGTATTTACAATTTAGGTTGGGAACCATGTCTAATATACATAAAACACTTGGAGAATAATCAAGTAGTAAATTCTTTATAGGGTTTCTTAATACAAAAGCGTTTCACGGAAGAAAGAGAGGGACCACCAAGAGTCCTCAAGATCCTTTCACAAGTTGAAAACAATTTCCATAATCACACTAAGATGGCATTTTCCATTTTTACTTTCATACCCTCACAAGTATACAGTGAAAATCTTCAGAAGATATATGATGTGGGATATTGCAACAAATTGAATGCAGAATCAGATAAGAGAATACAGCTGTCTTCTATTAAGCCAGACATTAAAGAGATTTGTGAAAATGTAAAACACTGCCATTCTCAGTAAAGATGTTTTGATTTGGAAAATATAAGGGCTTTTTTCATAAAAATATGTTGTTTACATTCACATGTAATGGGTTTATTATTGTTATTTTAAGGAAATACATAAATATGTATTTTAAAATCTTCTCAGTTTTAATTTCTTAAACGATAAATGTAAATAACTATCTTCCGTGTAAACAAAAGCTCTTTGGATTCTCAATAGTTTTTTTTGTGGTATGCGGGCCTCCCTCTGCTGCGGCCTCTCCCGTTGCCGGAGCACAGGCTCCGGACGCGCGGGCTCAGCGGCCATGGCTCACGGGCCCAGCCGCTCCGCGGCACGTGGGATCCTCCCATACCGGGGCGCGAACCCGGTTCCCCTGCATCGGCAGGCGGACGCGCAACCACTGCGCCACCAGGGAAGCCCTCTCAGTAGTTTTTTAAGAGTGTTAAGTGATCCTGAGACCACAAGGTTTGAGAAATGCTTGAGTTGGGTTACAGTTGGAGGTGATTCTGAAGGAGGTGGAGTTAAATTCATCAGAGGGAAGTAAGGAGTGCATTTCAGATGGAGAGAATATTATAGACAAAACATTCTACTGGCTAACCCAAGAATCACGTCAAATTAACTTAGAAAGCTAAGGTAAGGGTAATATCAACAGATGGAAATTTGCACTTGAAGGAGAAGTCTAGAGCAAGCTTTTTTAGTAGTAATTATTCAGTAAGCGTTTGTTGTTTTGCAAGTTCTGTGGTAGACACTGGGATACCCGTGAAGAAGTATGTCTCACTCTCTGTCCTACAAAAACTCATAGTTTAGTGCCTATTTAATTACAAAGAGCTATAATAGAGATAGCTTTCACTTCACATTGTGAAATGAAAGAACCAATTGGTTCTTTATCAATTGGTCTTTGATTTCTCCACTAGTATTTTGCTTCCTTTATAAAGGTTTCTAGAAGAATAAAAACCTGTGCAATAGCTTTGGAGAAAGAAATGAGTACAAAGTTTCTGTTTGTTGCAGTCTGTTTGTCGTAACCCTTTTAATTACAGATACATGGGCATTGTATCTGTCAGGATAGACCAGCCTAGCTGTGAACAAACAAACCCCAGATTTCAGTGGCTTGAAACACAAGTGTTAATTTCTCCCTCATGCTATGTGTCTGTCGGTTGCAGGTCTGTGGGAGGCTCTGCTCTGTTTATTTATTCCTCATCCTTTTATGGTACCACAGACTCATATGCATCATCAAGGTGCCCTGTGACAGGGGGAGAGAAGTTGAAAAGTCAAGCTCTAGCAATTATTACAAAGTTTTCCTGGAAAAAAGACATATAGCTTTCACTATTTCATTGCCCAAAGCTAGTTTCACAGTCTTGCCTAACTACTGAAAGTGGGGATAGTGGTGAGTAAGAGATATTTCATTTAACTGGAAGTAGTACATCAGATATCAGAGAAATCTAGAACTGCCCACTGCAAGCCCTGCTCAAGAAAAATAAATTACAGTAAATGTCTAACTCTATACAAGCCAAATCAAATTCAAGAAGGATATTTCTCAAGCTGAGTTAAATTTCTTCAAGCTGAATCAAACTTCCTATGGTGTCAGTTTCCCCTCTTCCTCAACCCTTATAATGTCATTTTTTGGTAGAGATCTCAAACTTTATGGTAAATATTGGTTAGTACCCATTTGCTGAGTTAAGATGACTGGCTGAGAAATTGTACTTCCACTGCTGAATCAGTCTTGCATGGCAGTGCACAAATACATCTGGAAAGGTGTGTGGAATAGGGCTCTGAAGTCAGATAGACCTAGATTTGGCACTTGGATCTTCTTTTCAGAAGCAAAAGAGCCGCATAAAACTGTCAATCCTGATGAATACATTCAGGTTGGCAGGAGACCAAAGTCACATTCTTTTGGATGATCTGTATTTACTGGCTGAGCATATCAGAAGGGTCAGCTCATGGCCTTTTCTAGTGCATTTGTGCAGAGATTACAAATTGCTGTTGTTTTTTGGTTTTATTTATTCTAGGATAAAATGAAATAAAGACTTCATCCAGGGGAAGGGTATGAAACATGAACAGACCAATATAAGAGAGTTAGAGAAGGGGGTCTTGAAAGTCAATTAGTCAAAACACCCATATGATGCTTGGATCTCTCCTGCAGGCTTCCGTCCAATGGATCATAAGATTAAAACTTCCCAGTTTCAGCAATCATGACTGTCCAGTGCCATTCTGTCTTGGAAACCTCTGACTGCTAGAATTAGATTTTATTTTGTGCCAATGTCTATGATTTAGTAATGGAGATATGCTTGCAGAGTTGAAAAGAACTATGCTATTTGATTCCTGAAAAGACACATTTTATTATCCCATTTGCTTCTCATATCAAATCCAGGAAGTAAGTATTATTATGAGACAGATGAGAAAACTGAGGCTTGGTGAGGCTAAGTAACTTGGTGAAGGTGACAATATTGAGTTATAAACTGGGAATGGATGAATGATTGTGCTTTCAAATATCATTGTGACAGTGGGAAAAAAAAAACCCATCAATCAACTCTGCTTGAACATGAACACACTTATATGTGACAGTGATTTTGTTGGCAGTATAATATTTTATCAAGAATGTGTGATAATGATCTCAAGTAGACCACCATTGTTTTATCTCCCATGCTACCTTTAGATTTTCTGGGGATAATTACTGTTTCCATTTTTTGGTAAAGCTCAGTGCTGGTCATGGAAGTGTGCAAAACAGAATTGAAGAATGAGTACATGCATAAAATATTCTTCCTGTAAACCTTAACAAATGGGCTATGATGTGTGCAGAATAATTTTTTTACTTTAATAAAATCAGAGCCTGCACTTTGTTTGGGGACCATGGGTCCAGGAGAGCAACCATTTTCAACTAAGTATATATGAAATCATCAAGAGATAGAGTCCGCTCGACTCTTAGGGGTCATTTCTCTAACAAAACATGTCCAAAAAACCAGGCAACCGATAATCAATCAACCAACCAAACCAAACCAAAACAAAACAAAACAAAAAACTACCTAGCTCTGAGCCACAGTGATGCTTTAGTAATTCCATCTATTAACATATTAACCAACTTTCCTGTGCTGCGTGCATATGGTAGGGGCCTTTTTGCTTTCCCTGAGCCATATTCATATGTCAAAGACATTTTTTGATATTCCTATATCAAAGATATTTTTTAAAAAGAAGAATGGTGGAAAATGTGAACCTTGGCTTACTGTTCCTGGGACAGAATCGTTTCTCCCCACTAGGGCTTAGAAATAAGATCACTTTGGCTAATTCCCCAGGAAAGCAACAACAGGTGTGGAAAGGACCCACAAAAGGAAAGAATATAACACACGTCTACCTTATTCTGGCATGTGAGGAGGGCTATGGGATTCTCACTTCATTTCTTCCTGTTTTTATTACTTCTAATATTCCTCTTTTCCAAATTCAAGTTTCTGCCATGAATTACATACTCCTAGCTGCTTATATTCAAAAAGGTTTAGGTTTACATTCAATTGTGACTCAAAGTTCTAATTTCATCCAACACAATATGAGCCTGGTGAATGCTTAGATTGTCTGGAGCCTTCTGAGCCTGTGAACTTTTCAGCAGGAACAGTCAGTTTCTTCCTTTGTTCTGGAACAGAAGCACTGTATCCCGTAAGTAAGTAGATAAGGCCACAACTAAAACATGTCTTAAAACATGTTTTTCTTAAAACATGTCTTTTTGCCCCCTGAATGATGCAAATTATATATCCTCAAAGGCAGAGGGCTGTGGGAGTCAATTTTAAAAGTACACAGAATTTTAGTTCTTATCATAGAAAATAGAGAAATTTCATTTAAACACTCATTCAAGCAGAATTAGAAAACAAAATGCATTCTGGCATGCATTTGATCTACCTGTAAATTCGTGTTTTTCTTTTTTTCCATCATTTTAAAGATGGTTTTAAATTTTTAAAAGTGATATAACCAGTTTTTTTTTTTAAGGTCACCATCTTTAAACAGCAACTATACATTTACTACATTTACATTCTTCCATTTCTCTAATTCTTATTTCAGATAGCTTTAGAATAAAATCCTTGGTTCCTTCTTTGAATATGTATACAATTCTTTTGCCTGTATTTTTATTCTTTGGAAAATTTTCTCATTTTCCTCCCTTTCTCTATCATTGTATGCTAAAAAAAAATACTCTAAGACCTCCAGGATTCATTGATAAGCTCATTAGAGAAAAGAAAGCTGTTGAAATGAAGAGATTTGTTTTTGCATAGGCAAATTACTTATCTTCTTTATGTCTTTGATTCCTAGTCTGTAATTAGACTAATAGTAGTATCTATCTCTAAGGTTGTGAGGCTTAAATGATTCATGTCAAGTGCTTGGTACAATGCTGAGCTCACAGTGAACTCAATAAATATCAGGCTTATTACTAACATTATTTCTGTCTTTGTTATTCAATAAATGCTGTATAAGGTATTGAGCTAAGTGCCATTAAGGATACAAAAGATTAGTAAGACTTGGTTCTTGCCTTTGAAGCAAATACCATCTAGAGGTAAAGATGAGACCTATGCACAAATAACAAAGATGAATAGTAGAAAATGCCACAAGAGTGTTATCAGTGAAGGGCATGGGGGAGGTAAGGGGGGAAGAAGGGCTAGGATTCCTTCCCTTTAGAGGAATCATTGAAAGCTTTAATAAAGTGATGGCATTATTTAGCTGAATCTTGACAGAGTATTAAAAAAAAACAGTATTCTATATTATCTATAATTTTTTTAGGTTAAAAATAGTACTTTAATTTGCATAATCTTTGTTTATTGAATGAGGTTGTACATTTATCCATTGGTTGTTTGTATTTGTGTGCCTATGTGACTTACCACTTTATGTCCGTAGCCCGTTTCCCATGAGATTCTATGCTTTTTCTATCGTTTTGTAAAAGCACTCAGTATTTTATGGGTGACAAATATATTACGTTGATAGATTTCTAAATATTGACCCATCCTTGCATTTCTAAAATTAACTCCACTAAATTTGACTGTATTCCTTTTATGTGCTGCCAGATTCTACTTTCTACTTAATGAGATGTTTATATGAGACTCTGTTTCCATTTCAGCAGTGTCTCTCAAGAGCAAGGGTAGAAAAAATATGCCTCCTCCTCAAGTTTCCAAACTCAGGTGCCAGACCACTTATACAGGATTTGCAAATGATGTGAAGACCTGTTTGCCTCCTTAGCCCAACATCCACCTTGAAAGTTAAAAAGGGCTAGGTTGGAAGCTGAAAAGAGAATTTCTTTGGAGCGTGTTGTTGATATTTGTGGCATTTTTTTCCTCTTTCTACTCCCCACATGGAGGAGAGGATAAAGGTGCTTTTCCTGACCTCAGGCTAAGTGAGAAGGGCTTGGGAATGTGACATCTGTCCATAGCAGTTTGGAAAGTAAGGACTTTTTAGCATATTGTATTTTCCTAAAAAGCCCAGAGTAATATGTTCTTCCACAACCGGACCAGTTGCCAGGAAAGGGAGGAGTCTCTTTGACCTCCCACTAAATCTGGATGGAAAGTGCCTGCTCTGTTAGAGACCAGAATGATGTTGTGTGACTTCTATTTTATGATGCAGCCTCCATCTGAATCCTTCTTGTAGGGATACTTGTTCTGGGGGAATACAGCCCTAAGGCTGTGAGGAAGCCTTATTTAGCCCACATAGATAGACTACTTGGAGAGGACCTGAGACCCCAGCCAAAAGCCCATGGTAGTCACCCGACATACCAGTGAACTGCCTTCGGATCCTAAGCCCTAACCTTCGAGTCTTCCTGCTGGTGCCCAGACATCATGGAATAGTCTCCTTATGCTGTCTGAACTCTGACTCATAGAATCCTTGAGCAACATAAATGGTCATTTTGCACATGTACGTTTTCGGTCACGTATGATGCAGTCTTAGTAAGTGAAAGAGAAACACACTTGATTCCGGCCTCCTGAAGACTGCAGATGAAAACCTGAAGCTGGAGTTTCACGCTTGCGGCAGAGAAAAGTTACAAAGGGCAATAGGGGAGCCAACTACACAGGCACCGGCAGCCGGCCAGCGGTGTGGGCTCTTTACAATGGGAAGAGGCAAAGAATCCAGCCTGAAAGAGATTCCACCCACAAGGGACACATAGAGAGGCAAAGTCACCCAGTAGAGGGGTGAATGACATTGCACAGAGGTTGAGGGAAACAGCCAGAGTAAGGAGAGACATTAGATCACCTGAGGCAGAATATTTAAGAAGCTCTGATTAGCCCTGTGAGGAAGGGGTCTTTCTTTCTCTTTCTCTTCAAAGTCTTGAGGCATCGGTACCAGATTCCAAGTACCTCCATCCGGTTTTACTGTATTCTTCACCACCTCATCTATAAGACTAAGCCGAAATTGTAGCTAGAGGGGAAGGGAAAGAAAGTCCAAGAACAAGAGAAACAGAGAGGGATAGTTGACCTTACGCCCCTAGCTCATGACAGCGTTTCCAACAAGAGGCGTTATCCAAATGAAGAAAGACAAAACTTTAAGAACAGTTCGGAATTATGATTATTACCATGAAATAGCCATTTTGAGTATTTAAATGAGGCTATTCTTGTGACTAGAAGTGGCAGGAAAGCTAGGAGCCATAGCTACGTCTACAGTAGGGTTTGAACAGAGAGTGGAGAGAAAGATGTTGTCATTTACTTTCACCCTGTCAAGTCTGTCTCATTTATCTTTTGTGGTTCTCATTTTGTGCCATTCAGAGAGATTCCAGGCATGTATATGCTGGGGCCACCAAATGTAAGTAAGTTTGGTGTGGTACGTGAAGGGGTCTCTATCTGGTCACTAAATGAATGCTGCCAAGTTAGTTAAGCATCTAAACTAGTCCTGTAAAATGTTGTGAAGGAGATTAGAAATGACAGTGCAAATACTGCTTTCCTTCTTGGCACTCCTTCCCCTGAATTATCTGGCACAGACGTCCCCAACCCCCAGCCCGCGGACCGGTACTGGTTGGCAGCCTGTCAGGAAGCGGGCCGCACAGCAGGAGGTTAGTGGCAGGCGAGCAAGTGAGGGTTCATCTACCGCTCCCCCATCGCTCCCCATCGCTCCCCATCTCTCGCATTATCACCTGAACCACCCTCCGACCCCCGACTGTGGAAAAATTGTCTTCCATGAAACTGGTCCCTGGTGCTAAAATGGTCGGGGACCGCTGCTCTCGCAGCATTTATGCTCATGAGAGTCATTCTCTTCAATAGCACCTCCCAACCTCCCTTTCCTGGTGTAGTGGTTGCTGGGTTTGAAATAAGTTGAAGTTGGACCATAACTCTTCACTGATCATCTTCTAGCTATTTTAAAACAGGAAAAAATGTAGTACCAAGCAATAGGTATTTGCAGCACTATTTGAAGGATTGGGAAAGTAAGGGTCAAGGAAAATGACTGCTAACATTTAGGAAGTCAGGAATTATAGGAATCATAGGATGTTGCCTCCAGTTATGTCTGCTGCCTGCTGCTGTGAGTAATTCACAGAACGCCTGGAAGCCATTGGGCTCCTTGGGACTGCAGTCCGTGCACAAGTCTGTCAGCTGCTGCCAGAAGAGAATAATAGCGTCTGCTTCTCTTCTGTCTTCCACTTTTCACAGAATTGTTTCCCTTTGGAAGAGTGTGTACCAGTATCCAATGAATGAGGGCTTCTGGGAGATGCAGTTAAGGGATTTTAGCCATTGAAATATACGGGGGAGTTGGAGGGACAGGGATGATGCTGAGTTGACAACAGTTGTTTATTTTTTTCTTTGGTTGAGGCATGCGGGATCTTTCCTCGCGGCGCGTGGGCTCTTTGTTGAGGCACCCGGGCTTCTCTCTAGTAGTGGTGGCGGGGTTTGCTCTCTCTAGTTGTGGCGCGCGGGCTCCAGGGCACGTGGGCTCTGTAGTTTGCAGCACGCGGGCTCTAGTTGAGCCATGTGAGCTCAGTAGTTGTGGCAGGCGGGCTTAGATGCCCCGTGGCATGTGGGATCTCAGTTCCCTGACCAGGGATCGAACCCACGTCCCCTGCGTTGCAAGGCGGATTCTTTACCACTGGACCGCCAGGGAAGTCCCCGACAACAGATTTTAAGTGCAGTTGTCTACTTGTCATCCTTTTCCATTTCCTTTTTTAAAACAGGGTCCTACTTATGTTCAAGCATCCACTTCATTCCTAGGCTCAGAAAGCAGTCTTATTTAGTTGACATGACATACCCCAATGATAGTGCGTGGTTTAGAGGCGGGCACACAATTTAGAACTTTATAGTTATGTTTAGGGGCATGTTTTCACGTCTCAGTCTTCTACTGAACATGACCAGGAAGCACATAACTTTTCATAGGCAGCATTTTGAAGCTGTGAAGAGACCAGGATGAGGCTGCTATTAAGGGAAACAGAGAGAGGAGACAGAAAAAAAAATGTTTTAAATGTAATAGTTTTACAACTCTTCATATTAGGCCTGATCACTCTGTTACTCCTTAGTATTGTATGTTGAATAATACGCTTCTTTACTGTTTAGGCTACTTCCTGCCCTGGTTTCTGCTACTTGTTGTTTAGAGCATCATAATGAATAAACTTGACTAGGTATGGTGGTTGCAGAGGCCCCTGGATGCTCTGCAGACTCTGTTTGACAGGCAGCTACAGCTCCGAGTGGGCACAAAGTTACGTCCCTCCTTACTTTTCCTTTGAAGGAGTCTCTGCCATGAAATCTCCTATGTTCCTGCTGAGTGGACTGAGCTGGAAGATGTGGATGAGCCCTCAGGGCAAGATCTGACCATCAGCGTCGCCAACAGTGAGTGGACGGGGACCCAGCCATTTATGGAGTGCCTTTGCAGAGGTGCCTTTGCAGAGGTTGTATGTCACCAGAGTGGTGTGACACTGGAAGCATATTTTTATGGTACATAGAAGTGGTTCAGGGAGATGGAAATGAGCTGACCTAGTCTTAAGGTATTCAGTGCATCCTGGTTTGCCTGGAGCTTTCTTGGCTCTAGCACTGAAAATCCCACATCCTGGGAAATGCTTCCATCCCTGGAAAACTGAGATGATTGGTCACCCCACCTGGGCTATAGTCCTATCTATCACTTGTCAGTCATGAATCCTTGCAGACATGGACTTGCCTCTCTGGGCCTCCATTGCTCATCTGTTAACTGAGCAAGCTGGAAAAGCCGGTGCCCAGACCCATCCCAATTCTGAGATCCTGTACTACCTTCAAGGTTTGCTTCATCTGTTAGATGAGAGAATGAGACTCATTGCAATCACTTAGTTCTATCATATTTTACAGACAAGTAAACCGAGGCATGGGAAGTTAAGTGAATTTTTCCAAGTCATTCAGCCGACGTAGGGCTTTGAGGGTGGGAAAACCCAGGCTCAGTTGACTCCAAGCAGCTCTATCCCCACATCATGGAAAAGTGAAGAGTCGAATGATTATTCCTATGACAAATACTCATGGACCTGAAGGGTTATTCAGCTGAGCTAACCACCTCTACATTTACCTTTAACTTATCAGACACAACTCCTCTCCAGGCTCTTCCTTTCAGGGTCACTGATCATATCTACCTTCCGTATGACACTATCCTGACTCTGTATGTGGGCACAGACCAACTAAAGTCAATTCTGTGTCTGTGCAAAGAACTATTTCCCTCTCTCTCCAGGCTTCTCGTAGCTGTCATTTTGGAAAAACAGCAGCAAAAACATCTTGCATAATATTATGCTTGTTACCTTCTCTGAATCCCTAAGGGCAACACATTCTGAAAGTTTGATGCACTATTGCTTATTACACTTCACGGTGTCCAATTTTCTTTGATAAACATCACAAATACGATGCAATGTATTAGTGAATTTTACTTAAAAAAACTTTATTAGTCATGATTTACTTCGGGAATGGAAAAAGAAATCTCTCAGTCTGAGAATTTCCCATATTAACTTCAGAGGGGAAAAAAATGCTTTTATTTGCTCTTAAGTTTTCTTACTATGAAACTGGCACTTAATTAGACCAGATTTTAATCTATATCACATGTCCTACTCTTTCTCTGCTTTTTGTTCTTCAACATATGTCCCACAGCTAGCTGTTTCCAGTACCTTCTGGTGATGCAAAAAGTCTTATTTTGTCTCTTATGTGAATATCTCAGCCATGCTGTCTCACTTCATAAAAGAGTTCTTTTATACTGAATCTGAACTCCAAGAAGGATTGTGGAGAACTAAAAACAAGCCACATGAAACTTTAATTTCCAAGTATTCTATACCTCATGATGAAATCTATCAAGTTTTAATTTATTTTCTCCTCTTACTTGTCACATAGAATTTTGGTAATGGCTTGTGAATATTATTCTGTAGAGTATTAATGAAACACATTTGGCTGTGAATAGCAGAGCACCTCACTCTCGTGGCTTAAGTAGTAGGTGTTTCTTAATCTCACATAACAGCTTGCTGGGGGGTCGTACATTCCAGGGCTGGGGAGCAAGCATCCATGAACCAGGCTCCTCCTGTCATCCTGTTCTTCCACCTTTGATGGTTGCAGGATGGCAAGTATCTACATTCTCCTGGGCAGTGTCCCAAGCAGAAAAGAAGGTGGCAGTGACAAGAGGGGCTTTCTCTTCTTGTTTTCTTTTGTATCAGGAGGAAAACATTTCCCAGAAACTTCAAGCAGACTTCCTCTTACATCTTTGCCAGAACTTGGTCCCTTGTCCAAACCTACATCAAAAGGAAACCGACTCACCATGATTGAGCTTGGGCTACATGTAATTATGGTGAATATTGCTACCCAGACAGAACTGGGGGTCTGTAGGCAAGGGAGAATAGCAACCGGCATCTATGCCCCTTTGGTTTTCAATTATTCAACCAGGGATTGGCTTTATGATTTTAAGCCTTCTGATCTAACCTAAGCAGATGAGAGGTGGTTAGTTTTTTAAAACGTCTGTAGACTTTTAATTTCATGCCTAAATCAATGTAGGTATTTTATATGCAAAATGTGTTTCGGTTCAGGAGTGAAGATGGCAAATAAAGAATTAAGGTTCCCCAAATCAGTGCTGTTGGCCACTGTGATGGTTTCAAAAATACATCACGTATTTGAAATGTCAATGCTTTAGATTCTTTACCAGGAAAACAGAATTGCAATTCTTTTTGATTGTCACACTGAACAGGGGTAAGTAAAGCCTAATAGCTCTGAAGTGCTATGTAAATTCTAGCAGGATGAGGAAAAGGAAAGTAGCTTAAGCATCTGGACATTGGCAAACTTGAATTAAGAAGACACGGGTGATAGACCAAATGCTTTCGACGGTCTGTGACATGGAGTTGGTGACTTCACGTGATAGCTTTCTCCTCTGCTCTCCCTCTTCAAGTGTGACACTCATCTGACATTTGCATTTTGAGCCCAATGGCCAGATGGACTTCCAAACCTGTGTTCAGAATAATCCCTAGTTTCTTGCTATTACTCATAAACGATCAATAACAACAATAATGAAACACATAGCAGGATGCTCTTTTTGGCAGGCATTCCTTACAATTTCAGGATGAGTGCTCAACTGTTTATGATACAAAGCTGTTCAATTTTGGGAAAAAGCAAAACAGGTAAAGTGTGATCTCCTTCTTGGCCTCTTTAGACTCACAAGTGCCAATTCCTTATAACCTTAATTTAGAAACTAGCAAAACCAGATACGTTTTTAGATGCATCAGGAAATATAACTCTTTTAAGAACATTTCACTCTCATAGCCCTGCCTCTGGCAGGATATTGCCTCCCTAGATGTTTTGGTAATTACCAAATCTTAATACCATACTGCAAAGTGTTCCGTTTCCTCAGCTATTTATTAATTCCCAAATTCCCCGAATAAAGTTAAGTCAGCCTCCCACCCTTTTATTCCCTTGGAGACTGCATATTTTCCTGACAGCCTGCTGTAATCCAGCAAAAGACACATCAGCTTTGTACCTCTAAGGCCTCTTTGCTTCCCAAATTTGGGTGTGTATCACCAGGAGAGCTTGTTTCTTGGTTCTGTTCCCCGAGATTCTGCTTCAGTAGGACTAGACTGGGGCCTGAGACTCTGAATTTCCAACACGTTCCTCAGTGAAACTAACTGTCCATGAACCACAACCATGGAGGACGGCAAACTGACTTTCCACCTCAACTTGAAGTGATATGAAACGAATGAACCCTCATCCTAGGGGTGGTGAAAACCAGTTCCACGTATATGATAGTATATGCATATACAGTTTTATATATATATGATTGGTCAAGGGACCGACACTGTCACACTATTTTTCTTCTGTATCGTACTGTATTGCAGGAGGTAGGAACCAGCAGTATTAACATACTAATAAATGTTAATTTATTAACATACATAATATATATAACACACGTAATATATGTATAACATACATAATATATCTAATTCCCCACCACGTTGACCTTAGTCAGATAAGTCCCAAAGTCCATGGTGAATCATTGGGGCTTCCTGGGCTTACACTGGGAATCAAGGTTACATTTTTACTTCATTGGTTGATAAGTCAAGGAAGTAACCAACTTCAGGAATAATGTGGTAGACTGCTGCTGAGTGCTTTAAAAACTAAAAATGTATAATATACACACACACATGCACAGATATATGTATGTAAACATATATAAAAATACATATGCACATATATAATCACATATATGTGCCATAACATGTGTATATCTATACATATTCAATCATACATAAAACATATACAATATATATAAAATATATATACAATCATAAATGTAAAACTATATATGCATATACTATCATATATATATGTTTATACAATTATATGTGTATGTACACATGTAAAATCACATATCAGTGTGCATATGAAACTGTACCAATGGACTGACAGTGTGTTAGTAGTGTGTATGTATATACACACATACAACTGTATATACACACTGCACACACAATATATAATTACATGTGTGTATACATATAGACACTTCACATACACAATCAACCCATTAGTACACTTTCATTCACATACATCTTTAAGTGGATGGAACTTTTCTCTCTACCTTCTTGCATTTCTCAGAATACTTATTGCCATTGCTTCTTAATTTCCTCCTTAAAGTTGCCTTGATATGCATCCTTTAAAAACATTTTTCAAGTATAAAGATGCCGTAGAGTTGGGGACCAGCATTGTCCTATAAATGATGTTGCTAGCTAAACTGTCTCTATTGGGACCCCTAACACTATCAGGGAGTGGCTGCCATAATCCCTATCCAATGTGACTCCGTTCTCTAAATTCTGAATGTTGCTCCTCGTTCAGACCTACAGGAAACATCTCCATTGAAGACATAATTCTGATAGGAAAGGGATGCTCTTTAGAATCTCATCAAAGGCAGAACTAGGAGCTCCTTACTTATCTGTTGTTCAGAACATGTGCAAAGAAACATTTTTCCTTAGGGTCCTATGTCAGAGATATGACTGTTCTCAAGAATAATGTTTTCAACAATTTTCTCAGAGTGGACAAAGAGGCATTTTTATTGGTTTTCAATGTACACCAGTGCCATAAGGCCAAAGTGCAATTTAGTGAAAATAGTTCTTTAGAGGAAAGAATTAAATAGAGAATTTCTGAGATTAGTACTATTTTTCTGTTTCCCTCTTCTCTGTGAGAAGTACATTTCAGCAACAAAAGTGAAACCACGGGTGGGATAGCCCTTAATTTTTCCTTGGCATTTGTAAGGTTGGGCTGATTTGTGTGAAGGTGAGTCAGCCTTCTATTCAGGTATATAGATCATCTTGGACTTAGGATGGGTAACATCCCGATAAACCCATTGTAAGTTGAAAATATCATGTCAAAAATGCATCCAAATTCACATCATAGCTTAGCCTCGTCTACCTGAAATGTGCTCAGATCACTTACACTAGCCTACAGTTGGCTAAAATCATCTAACACAAAGCCTGTATTATGATAAAATGTTGAATATCTCATGGAATTTATTGAATACTGTAGTGAAGGTGAAATAGAGAAAGGTTGTCTGGGTCCAGAATGGTTGTAAGTTGTTCACCCTTGTGATGGTTTGGGTGACTGCAAGCTGCAGCTCACTCGAAGGAATAGCCATGGTGCTGCAGATCACTAAAAGGGCAGAATGCAAAATTCAGTGAAAGGTTTCTACTGAATGTGTATGGCTTTCACACCATCGTAAAGCCGGTATATTCTTGTCCAGCTTCTCAGATTTCATGAGGCTGTCAATCTAACACTTAGCTCTACTCTCTTCCAAGGGGTTGTCAGGACCTAAGACCCTAAATTGATTGCTTCTCAATGCCCAGTTCAAGGAAGTTTATTAGAGGAGAACCTTCTGGAGAATATGATTTTGTCTTTTTCTCTAGACTTTTGAAATTCTATATTTGACGCAATAACACCAACCGAGAGCTGCTAGTAGATCAAGATGCTGGTAAAACTATTTTAACCTAATAACACTTTTTATTTGCCAGATATTATGTTGTTGTCTAATTTGGAATATATCGATAAGAGCAGAGAGGTCTATTTATTCCACCAGTTGAAGCAGCATTGAGAAGAATAAAGCTGTGAATGGCATTCCCTGCAACACTTTAATCAATATGTTCTCAGGATTCTCTCTTTCAAGTGAATCTTTGACTTAAGACTTAATTTGTGACTTGCATTACTAAGTCCATCAAGTGAACTTCTATTAAGGCAAAAAAACTGACGGTAATGAATTAGGAATTTACTAATAATATTTTTATTATGTAACTCCTATGAAACCCAGGTTTCTACATGGCCATTTTTTGTTATGGAATCATATTCATTGAAACTGTAATGTGGTATAATACCTTTAATTGTAGAAATGCAAATCTTTATGTCTTTAGGAAAAAAATTCTAAAACGGAAGTTTATTCTTTATGCATAGTAAACTTTTCCCCAATCTTCCTTTCTGTCTCAACTTTCCCATATTCTTTTTTTTTTAACTTTCTTGCAACTGTTTTCTTTTTTTTTTTTTTATAAATTTGTTTTATTTATTTATTCATTTATTTTGGCTGCATTGTGTCTTTGTTGCTGTGCATGGGCTTTCTCTAGTTGCTGCAAGCAGGGGCTACTGTTCGTTGCGGTGCGTGAGCTTCTCATTGTGGTGGCTTCTCTTGTTGTGGAGCACGGGCCCTTGGCGCTCAGGCTTCGGTAGTTGTGGCACGCGAGAACAGTAGTTGTGGCTCACGGGCTCTAGAGCACAGGCTCAGTAGTTGTGGTGCATGGGCTTAGTTGCTCCGCGGCATGTGGGATCTTCCCGGACCAGGGCTCAAACCCATGTACCCTGAATTGGCAGGCCGATTCTTAACCACTGTGCCACCAAGGAAGTCCCAACTTTCTCATATTCTTAAAGGAAACAACAATGACGACAACAACCTCTCTCCACTCTCATCCTCCCTCTGGTTCCCCAAACACCCCCCTCCCAGCTGTGATGTGAGACTCTCCTTTTCTCTTTTCCCATATAGACACCTCCCCAACACACCGCTCCCCACTCTTCTTATTAAGGGGCTGCTGGCTCAAGGAAGTTCTAACACCTGACATTTCCCATTGGGCAGAGCAGCCTGGAAACAGTAGTTCTTCCCTACTTCCAACTACTTATCCAAAAAAAAAGCCACTCTGGAATTCTGAAATAAAATTTTCCCTGTTGAGTACTTTGCAAGTCCAGTCTGCAGGGCTGGCTTCAGGGACATGTGACTATACAATGGCAGGGGGTCAGACCCTCAAAAGAGACTGGTACTTGATTTAAGGCTCCATTGTTGCCATCTTGAAATTCTCAATAATTGTGCACAAAGCGTCCTGCATTTTCGTTTTTCACTGTGACTGGCAGTTCTATAGCTGGCCTTGCGGACATAGCATCGTTGAATCCTGATGTGTTTGAGTAGTGAGTTAGCAACCATGTGTTTATGAGAGAGGAAATGGAGCTGGGCTGAAAATGTCAGCAATTTTGGGTTCAAGGGACGGGAGAGAGGGAGGAAGGGAGGGATTTCTCTGTGCCCCTTCATAGCCCCTTCCCACCTGTGCTTGCTTTTTGGTGCTAAAATCCTAGAAGACAGAGTTTCTTTCTCTTCATTCTGCATCTGAGGCTGAACATTCAGACTTTTTTCAAGAATATTAGGATGTGATTGTGTCTTGGGGGACTTTGAAGCTCTGATGAAAGACCCAAAGAAATGTTGGTTTGAATTTATACTGAAAAGGCCACAGAAATCTAGCCTCCTTAAGTACTTATCCTTCTAACTCACATTTCAAAGCACTTAAGCATCATAATAAATTCTCTGTAAGCTTCCTCTGCTAGGAAACTCACATTTCAAAGCACTTAAGCATCATAATAAATTCTCTGTACGCTTCCTCTGCTAGCTTCTTCACCCCCAAATTGACTTATAGTTTATTTGTGAGTTGAAATTTTTGCTCTTATTTCTTTTTTTTAAGAAGATACACACACACACATCAAAATCAGAAACATCTTTTGTCTTTGATTTTACAGAAATGATTGGAAACATTGTGCAGAACTGCAGGGCTTATGTAAGTTTTGTGAGTTATTATTTCCAGATTTTTGCGTTGGATCAATGTGGATGGAGAGTTTGTTACCTGGACAGAACTCCCATGAGATTGATATTTCTTGGGAACAGGATCTTGTTGATTTCCTCCTCATGTCCCCACTGTAACACAAGACTCAGCACAAAAAAAACCACTTCATAATAATTTATTGAAAGCATGATATTTTTAAAAATGTGAATTCCATAAAAAATACATTAAAATTTTTATTATTTTGTTTTATAGTAATATGTACTATTTATTGGTATATATGATACCAATTATTTATGTAAATTACCTATACTATTAGATATATAAAATAGTACATATATAATATATTGTAATAAATTATTAGTAGTAGTTCTATTTCATAGATGGGGACACTGAGGCCAATAAAATTCAAGAGTCTTTTCTAGGTTCACCTAAAATGTTTTAAAAGTTTCCTAATAGAATTGTTTACTAAATATATAACCTAAGTATGAATGTGTGCTTTTAAATCTGAATCAGGCTGTGGGTTAATAAAACATTTTGTGCTCAACTGTAGAAAATTAAAAGCCAGTAAACAGAAAGAAAACTACACAAATCTGCTGAAATAACTTATGACTAATTTTATTTGTGTCCTTGAATGAATTAAAACCTTCTGAAAATGTTTAAAAAAAAAGAAGACTATAACTTCCAAAGAAAAACTTTTCACGGACTTATCATCAAAGGAAGAGCAAATGGAAAGGAATAAAATAGAGAGAACACATCCTCTGAGGTGTTCAATGAGTTCAAAGTCAATCCACACCCATGGGGACCTGCTGTGGCCTCAGTCTTCCAGGAATGTAGGAAATTAAGTAACTGGGTAGAAAATGACAGTAAATGGCAGTATAAGATGTGTAATGACTCCAGTTTGAAGTCATGACCAACTTGCATTTTAAATATTAATTGAGAGATGCAGATTAAAGCTAGTGAACCTCATCAGCTGTATACATTCATCTCTTGATGGACACAGGTTGCTTCCATATCTTGGCAGTTGTAAATAATGTTGCTATGAACATTGGGGTGCATGTATCTTTTTGAATTAATATTTTGGGTTTTTTTTTTAATATATATATATACTCAGGAGTAGAATTGCTGGGTCATATGGTAGTTCTATTTTTAGTTTTTTGAGAGACCGCCATACTGTTTTCCACAGTGGATGCACCAATTTACACTCTCACCAACAGTGTAAGAGGGTTCCCTTTTCCCCTCATCCTTGCCAACATTTGTTATTTGTGTTCCTTTTGATGATAGCCATTCTGACAGGTATAAGATGATACCTCATTATTGTGGTTTTGATTTGCATACTTCCCTGATAATTAATGACTTTGAGCATGTTTTCATGTGCCTGTTGGCTCTCTAGATTTCCTTTTTGGAAAAATGTCTATTCAGTTCTTCTGCCCATTTTTTAATTGGTTTTTTTTTTTTTTTTTTTTGGATGTTAAGTGATATGAGCTGTTTACATATGTTGGATATTAATCCCTTATTGATCATATCATTTGCAAATATTTTCTCCCATTCAATAGGTTGTCTGTTTTGTTAGTGGTTTCCTTTGTTGTGCAAAAACTGTTAATTAGGTCCTATTTGTTTATTTTTGCTTTCATTTCTTTTACTTTAGGAGACAAATCAAAAAAATATTGCTGTGATTTATGTCAGAGAGGATTCTGCCTATGCTTTTCTCTAGGAGTTTTATAGTATCTGGTCTTACATTTATGTCTTTAATCCATTTTGAGTTTGTTTTTCTATATGGTATTAGAGAATTTCATTCTTTTACATGTAACTGTCCAGTTTTCCCAGCACCTCTTACTGAAGAGACTGTCTTTTCTTTGTATATTCTTACCTTTTTTGTTGTAGATTAATTGACAACATTGTGTGGGGTTATTTCTGGGCTTTCTGTCCTTTTCCCTTGATCTATGTGTCTGTTTTTGTGCCAGTACCATACTCTTTGATTACTGTATCTTTGTAGTATAATTTGAAGTCAAGAAGTGTCTTCTTCTGAAGTCAGTCCGTTCTTCTTTCTCAGTATTGTTTTGGCTATTTGGTATCTTTTGTGCTTCCATACAAGTTTAAAAATTATTTGTTCTAGTTCTGTGAAAAATGGAATACTACTCAGCCATAAAAAAGAACAAAATGTTGCCATTTGCAGCAACATGGATGAACTTGGAAGGCATTATACTAAGTGAAATATGTCTGAGACAGAAAGACAAATACTGTATATCATTTATATGTGTAATCTAAAACATACAACAAACTAGTGAACATAACTAAAAAGAAGCAGACTCACAGATATAGAGAACAAACTAGTGCTTACCAGTGGGGGGGAGCAAATATAGGGAGGGAGTGGGAGGTACAAACTATTAGGTATAAGATTGGCTACAAGGATGTTTGCACAACATGGGGAATATAGTCAATACTTTATAAGAACTGTAAACAGAGTATAACCTTTAAAAATTGTATTAAAAAAAAAGAAAAACAACCAAACCTATAAAAGAAAAAAGTGAATCTCTTTGGGAGAGGAATCTCAAATAATTTATGTAGCTATCTTGTCTTTGGGAAGTTGAAGCTGAACTCCCCAGTGAAGTGTGGGCTGTGTGTGTATAGTGACTTCCTTCCAAAGAGGACAGTATGGAAGGGGTGGGAAAAAAGAGTAGCTTCACAGTGAAGACACCTGAGAGACATGACCTCAGCCAGGTAATCAAGGCCAATGTCAGCTGTGATAAGTCATGTTGATAGTATGTACCCTTGATATGCTGTGATCAGACAAAGCCCATCTGTGGGACATTCTGCAAAACACCTGACCAGTATTCCTCAAAACTGTCAAAACAAGGAAACTTATCAAAAACAAGGACTGTGAGATGCTGTCACAGTCAACAGGAACCTAAGGAAACATGACGACTAAATGTAACATGTTATCCTGGACAGGACCGTGAGAGAGAAGAGGACATGAGAGAAGAGGACATGAGGGAAATCTGAAGAAGTTAATAATACTGTATCAATACTGTTTCATTAACTGTGACAAATGTAGGGGAAAGTGTGTATGTGCTGTCAGGAACTCTCTACACAACTTTTCTGTAGATCTAAAACTATTCTAAAATAAAAATATTATTAAAAATAAAAATAAGTTTTACCATATACTTAGTCATATTAAATTTCAGAAATGCTCTCGCAATTGAGTCGTTTGTGCTGAGAAACAGAAAGGCATGCTTGGTGAATGTTTCATAACCAGTTCCATGATGATTATCACCTATCAAATGAGAAAAACCATGCTGTCCCATAATGAACCTGCTGCCTCCAGCCTGTGCTTACTCCAGACAGGAGGCTGGGAGCCACAGGTAGCTGGATCAAGTAGATGGTATCTGACGACTAGACTGTGACTTCTGGTCCCTGGAGCACCCAGCTCCCTCCTAAGTGCCTGCCCTTCCTGAAGCAAGGGCTGAAAGAGCCCGTGGAGTTTAATTCATTGTGTTCCGAATGAGTTAACCGGTGACAGATATCAGTGAGTATATTCCATCACATTAATTTTAATGTATTCTGCATGTCTGATGTGAAAGGCTCAAAATGACCTCTCAATGTTCCTAATTAGTGCTCTCAGTACAACTTCTTTATCATTTCTTGGAAGTGGCTTACATTTCCAATTTTAGCAAATATTACAATTGTAAATTTTTGATCATATAATTGGGGAATCAAAGGAGGAGACAGCTATATGAAATAATCATAGGTAAAATAGTTCATTGGGCTAATACACTATTTAAACTAACATTTCACATGACTTTCCTGAAGACTTGTGAATCACAAATCTTCTGTGACAGATGCACATATATATATATATATCTTACTGTTCGAACAGCTCTATGCAAAATCCAGGATAAGAATGCTGTCCATGTTAACATCAAAGTGTAAAATTAGCTGTGGGTATAAATCAGTAATCTCAATTCTGAAAACAATTCAAAGTTTGTATTTTTATTTGATATTTAAATATATTTTAAGGATTTGCCAGTGCTATCTTGACTCTCATATTGTCATGCCTTGGTTTTCTTTCCAAACTGTGGGAAATTTGTTTTAACCATATTTCTTGTGGCTAAAAAAACACATGTTCTAGGAACCTGAATTTGGTTATCAATATCAACAAAAAGGCATGTTCTAGTAATAATTCAACTCTTAGAAGACTGCCCTCACGTTTTCCATTTTTGCCTGTTCTTAATAACTGTAAAGCATACACATGGAGAAAATTCGCAAAGGTTGTATATCTCACATCTTGATGGTGATTACATGTGGGTTATATGGGTAAGAATTATTTTAACTTTTTAAACATCTCTTTTCTTAATATTATCTTAATATGTTTTACCCTGAACATATATTACTTTAATAATTGGAAAAAGGGCACTATTTTCATAAATCATAAAACATATCACAACTAAAATTTGTTCTGCTAAATATTTACCATTCAGTATATTTTGAATGAGGTATGCTGTGAAGTTGTTAGTTTAATCATAATAAGGTACCTTGTATGACTGATATAATATGATTATTACTATGATATAGGACAACCTTATTAATTCTGAGTCCGATAATTTCCATATCTGCAAGATTATCTTTGCCTTATTTTTAATAAAAGCAGGATTTTCTAAGCAATCTGATAGTATCTCCATGCTTATCAGAGAATGTTAGTATACTCAAGAGAATATTGAGCTTGTTGAAATCCTTAATAATCCTCATTTGCATATGGTTATTTTACACACATTTATTTTGTGTACTGAAGAGTTGCCAAAACACTTCAAGATCTCATTTTTCTCATAAAATACTTATGACTAAGGAAATGTGACAGGTTGCTTGCAAGTTTTCCCTATATTGTAACTGAAGAACAAAAGGTCAGACTGCTCTTAGGTATAGGCCAGTGGTTGATTTTCAGAGTTACAGAAAATTCCCCTTGCCTCCAAAATTATCCTTCATCTCTGCCTGATACCTAGGATTTCTTTTCTACATAGCAATTGCCTTTCATCTAGAACTATATAAATATATAGTTCAAATATAAACATAAACATCTCAGGGAGAGGGTCACACTGAATTAATCATATTAAAGTAGAACTTACCGATGGGAGATTTTCTGAGAATCATATTCCTTTACTAGTTTCTTGCTTTTATTTGGGTCAGGAGTGTATTGAGGGGTGGGTAGGGGTGGGGGTCCCTGAAGTAGAGGAGTAGGAAGCACAGCAGGAAGTACACAATTAAGGAGGAATCCAAAGGAAAATTGGCAATTTGCGTAAAGAACAAACAGGCTTCTGCACACACTTAGTTGGGCCTCATTGTTCAATTTGCTCTAAGAATTCAAAGCAACTTCGTTTTTTGTTTTTTTTTTTAACCGTTTTTAAAAAGATGGTTATATTAATCGTATTTTTTAATTAATCAGTTTATTTTTGGCTGCGTTGGGTCTTTGTTGCTGCGCACGGGCTTTCTCTAGTTGCCGCGAGCCGGGTTCGGGGGCTGCTCTTCGTTGCGGTGCGCGGGCTTCTTATTGTGGTGGCTTCTCTTGTTGCGGAGCATGGGCTCTAGACACGCGGGCTTCAGTAGTTGTGGTGCACGGGCTTAGTTGCTCCACTGCCGCTCCGCGGCACGTGAGATCTTCTCGGACCAGGGCTTGAACACGTGTCCCCTGCATTGGCAGAAGGATTCTTAACCACTGCGTCACCAGGGAAGTCGCTCAAAGCAACTTCTAAATAAAGATCGTGGAGAAATTGCGTGTTTATTCACTCCTCCTTAAGTTCACTACAAATAACAAATAATAGAAAGTAACAGAAAAATAATATCCTCAATGAAATAAGGACACGGCCATAACCCAAAGTCATACCCTATTTGATGCCTACCTTCCAAATAATGTGAATTCTATGCTAAAACAGGTGAAAAAACTCGGAAACAGAATTAAATTCAGCAGTCATGATTGCCTTGTCACAGAGCCTTTGATTAGACCTGGGAGCTCTAGAGCCACTGTCACCTTTTGGAAGAATTAAGAAGTGTCCTTCTAGAAACAATAAAATTGCAAGAACAACACAACTGAAGTATCTACACCAGCAACATCATTTTCAGTTGACTATGACCCAACCAACTAGCCTAGGGAGGTGACAGGTGAGGCAGGATAGCAGGGAGCAGATAGAGCCTGTTTCCTCAAAGATGTTACTGGCTCTTGGATACTCAAAATTGAGGGAACATGTCCTCATGGATCAAAGGAGGGAAAGTGAAGAAAGATGTACCAACAGTGTCTGACTTGATGAGACATTTGGGACAACCAGACCCACTAAGAGCTGCAGACTCTTCCAGATAATTCCCCTCTCCATGACATAGAAGGAGTCAGTGCAGATACTGGGAGGAAAAATACAAAGGAAAAATACATGAAGCAAAAAATAATGCACAAGGCCAAAAATAATACATAAAATACATAAGCAATAGTTGAATGAAAAATGAAATATGAATACAAAGGAGCCTTATTTATTAAAAAAGGAACAAAAATTAAGAAAAATGGCATTTCATAGTCTCAAAGTAATAACAGACAACATGATTTATTACTCTATTTCTTTAAAGGAAAGCTCAAAGAAGAGACTCAAGGATTCAATGAAGAGATAATAAGACAAAACCAGGAGACAAAAAGCAAGCTGGCTGTGCACAAAAAAAGTCAAAGAAGCATAAAGCAAAAAAAATTAGAGAGATGAAAAAGCACACTAGAAGCTTGTTCTAAAAAATAGAACAAGTATAACTAAAAACTTTCTTCTTGGCCTCTCAAATCAACCTTAAAATAAATAAAGGGCAAAGACATAAAAATCGTTATGGAGAATATGTGGATATATGACACAGGGATCCAATATACAAACTGAATAATGAACCTGAAAAAAAATATGCTGAAAGATATGATAGGAGAAAATTTTCCTGAAGTAAATTTTTTAAAATTCATTTTGAAAGCGCACAGTGTCTGGGAGAAAAATAATTGAAATGGAATGATCAACAATGAGACAGATTCTGAAATTCAAGAATAAAAGAGATAATTATATAAGTCACCTACACACACACACACACACACACACACACGAGAAAATAGATTGATTTCAGAATTCTTCACAACTCCATTCACTGCTGGAAAACGGTGAGTTAATATTTAAAAAAAACAAATTCTGAGAGTGATGGGTGTGGTAGAGAGGGAGGGACAGTATAACCAAGAACTTTATACCTAGTTAAGCTTGCATTCGAGTATAAGGGCAAAGGACACATTCTCAAGCATGGAAGAATTCAGAGTTCAGAGATAAGTGCTCATCATTTATAAATTCATCATTTTAAAATATAGTATTATTGGTAGGTTTAATCACTTTTGCAATTATAATTATAAAATGGAATTTAAATGCTATTAATAATAATAATAATAAAAGCATAAAAATCAGAGTGAGCAGTGGGAGAAGCGAAGTATATTTATTCCTTCTTCACTCATAACAGGGAGTCAAGTGATAACACACGAAAATAATAGACACACGCGAATCCTGATATTGTCATGAACTCCTTTCTTTCTTAAATTTTGGGGACACTTTCAGAAACAATTATCTCTGATGATGAAGAAAGATGTATCTGCATTTTAACAATTCCTTCACTTTCACTGCAATTTATTTTGCTTCTCTTAAATTCAAGTATAATTAAATGTAAAACTCTGTAAAGTAAAGATAGCAGGAAAAGTTTAATCAGAATTTCTGACCAGTCTTTCCATCCTTATTCAGGGGCTGTGGACCATAGTGGTCAATGGCATAGACTCTGGAGACAGGTTTCAAACTATGACTCTACCAACCATTTTTTATCTTCTTAAACAAGCTGCTTCACTTTGCTGTGTTTCGGTTTCCTCATGAGAAAAGTGAGGATAATACTTAATTCATAGAATTTTTTAACAGATGAAAATGTCCAAGTGCTATCATCATACTGTTACTGATATCATAATACTGCCTGGCATCTTGTTAAGTGCTAAATATGTCACTTTTATGTGCTGTTTTATCTTTGTTTCTTTTAGTTTAGCTAATATGTATTTGGAAAATAACATCATTATTTAAAAAATAATAAATATTTTTAATCCAGTGAGAGGCAACACTAGGACACAACCAAATTTCCTGGCACTCAGTCTCCTGCTCTGTTTATTGAACTATGTCACCATGACCCTTCAAGAAAATGTTCTCCAAGATTTATTGGTATATAGCAGTTCAGCATGACTGAGAAGTTAAAAATCCATCACTTCTATAAATATTTTCTTTGATCAATTATGTTTTCTCCATCCATCTGTATGGTTGAACATTTAACAGAAAATCGGTGCTGAGTTTGGAGTAATTTACCGTTGGATTTGGTACTTTATTTTACATTCTCTTTGTTATGTCACCCACTGAACTGTGATCCCCAGTGTATTTCAAATACGAGAGGTAAACTTTTAAGCAACAAAGTTAATGGGAACTTTGACTACCTTTAACTTCATGGTGTGTGTTTTAAAAGAAAATAATTCAAAAATAACTTAGCCTAGTTCAAGTATTGATTTTTATTAAACGACACTTTGAGATCAACACTAATGTCGAGAAACTTCCATCTGTTTCTCTAAATAGCACAATATCAAATTACTAAATCTTTTTGACTACTGGCATTTCCAGAGCAGTTTTTGAAATTAATTTGGTGCCATCATTCTATTGCTAATTAGATTTGAAACAACCCCAAAGTGCTTGGCATCTGCAGATACTTGCCCTTCTTTTAGGAAATTCTGAAACTAATAATTGGTTCAGTTGGAACCGTATATTCTTATGGGCTAATGGTGTAAATAAGTGATGTCATGGATGTAAGCTTGCTAGACCAACAATGAAACTAATAAGTTTCGAATTACACTGAAATTTGAACAAACATGCCAAACCATAGAACATAATGTTCCATTCCCTTCAACGCTGAACACTCTGAAGTAGAAGGGTCTTGGCTCCATTGATACAGTTGTACTAATGGACAAAATCTGAAGAGACACAGTTAATGAAAGAAGGGATTGTGACAGAAGGAAAGAAGATGGAAAAAAAATAACTGTACTAAAACTGCTTCATATCTGTTCCACTTTCTCCACTTTGATAAAAATTTGGGTGGGAAAATTATAACCCAAGGTACATGAGGACCTCTCTGCTTTAGAAGGAAATAGAAAAATAATGGAGAATGGTGACCTTGAGAGAAAAAGTAGAAGGCCTGTATAAGAAAACAAAATCTGAGGCATTTGAGCTTTTCACAGGTGGGATTTACATTCTGAGTTGGCTTATTATTATTTATTATTTTTTAAACATTTGAGATGGATGAGCTTATTTTTATTTTCTGGAACTCTTCAAACTTGAGTACCCCTATCCAGTGGACATCAAGACTAATATTTTCGGTATCATTTCTAAGAAGGCTGCAAGTATTTGGAAAATAGCCAAAGTTCATTTAACTTGGCATAGTTCATCAAGGAATTGAACCAAATTCTGCCTAGGTCTAGAGGCTGTAACTTCTCTAAGACTGCCTGGAAATGTCTATATTTAGTTTTCCATCAGGTAGCTTCCTCGAATATCTTTCATGCCCTTGTGGTATATTAAAAACAAAATAAACCATTCACCATCTCCAAGGAAACAAGCACAGATGTTTTGAAATATGCCTACAAAAAGTACCCACCAATGAACAACACTGTATTTCTCTAATTAATTCAAATATTTCGCTGTCAGCTCTTTCTCTTTGAAGTTGCAGATTGTTTTTCATTCCGAGATTCACATTCTTCCTAATAATAGAAACAGATACGTCTCTTTGGTCCCACTGTCTCAAGATTTAGAAATAAGATTCCTCTTGAAAATCCCAGTCTATGGAGTAATTCATCTGTAATCACCATTTGGGGCTTTTTATCCCCTCAATAAAGGTCACAACATAGTCATATGAATGCCAACACTCTTCTTTTGCTATATCAAGTTTTTTCTTCTGGAAGCATTTCTCCTGGATGGGCCAAAATATATATTTCCATTTAATGAGTTCAGAATCTTATGCAGCTCTGTTCTATCAATTATGTAAACACCATCTAACATTTTTCTTACATTCATCCAACATGCATGTTTCATCCCAAATATTACTGCATGCCAGAAGACCACAGACCTTTTTATGTCTCTTCATTTTATTGTTCATGTGTGTATGTGTCTGAAATCTGATATGGGAAATAGATTTTACCTGCCTGGATTCCAGTTTGGAAATGAATTGCATTTTTTCTCCCAAATCTTAGCCTGCCCTGAAGGAATATCAATCAAACCATAAGACAAGCAGACTGAAGCTTAATGTTGAAAGAAACTACCATATGGATTTATTTGATGACATAAGGGAATTATTTTAGAGGGAGTACAATTTTATTAATAGCCTATTTAGAAATAATAGTATACATTATTGATAATTTTATAAAATTTACTGACAAAATTCACATGACTTTGAATAAACTTGAGTCCCCTAGAAGTCATATGGATGGGAGGATGTTGGAAGAGATTGAAAGACAATGAAGATTAATGCAACTGGTGAGGTTGGAACTTTATTAATGCTTTTCCGTGGGCCAAATCGTAGCTCTCTGGAGAACTCAGCAGTGGGAAGGCAAGATGCTCACACACAGATGCTAAGAGCACCCCATCTCCCCCTCTGGGCCCCCAGATGAGTTGAGACAAAAAATAAGAGAAAATAAAATCCTTGCCATATCTTCCCTCTGTGGCTGGTTTCTGTGTTATAGAAAGCAAAACAAACCCAAAAAGCAGAAGACACAATTTCAGGTTCCATGAATTTTATCGTGTGGTAGGGAAATTGAAATCTAATCACATGAATCAGACTCATAACACTTCTAAAGCTCTGTATTAACAAACACTAATTTGATTATTTGTGATGCTAAAGTGAGATTAGGGAAGCTTATTAATTACATACTTATTAATTATAAACTCATTAATTATATACATATATAATTAATGAGTTTATATATACTCATTAATTATAAACTCATTATTTATATAATCGTTCTTAAAATTTTTAGAATTTAGTATTATAGTAACTAAATTCTTATTAGATGAAAGTTCATAGTGCTTAGTTAAGGCAAAGTTGTAGCTCAAAGTATTATTTCACTAGAAGAAATCTTATCTTCAGAGTTTATAAACAACAGTTTTGGTTTGGGTGGGACAAAGCACTGATGTATATTTATGGAGTTTTACTAATGTATCGTGTGTATAACTCAGAAACCAGAGTCAGTGTTAGTTAGGAAAGATGAGACATAATACATTTTTATGGAAATTTTACCCATAATTTCAATACTGTCATGATAAAGGAGTCCACAAATTTCTGTCTTCTGGGACATCTGGAGCTACAAGTCATGCCTCTGGATTCGATTTCTTAACAAATGTCTAAAAATTATAAAGGTTGTTATATGACAACTTCCCAGAATTACTAAGTATCTTAGCCCCAAAATTTCTATATGTTAAAACTACACTGAATCAATGGCAAACAAAGCAAACCCTGGGGATTCTATGAGATCAGGCGAAGATAAAAAACTTCTGTTAGAATTCTAATCTTTTGGAATCTTCCCACTTAAAGAAAAAAGGATACAGATCATGTTTAATGTCAAAAGAACCATTTTACAAAGCAGATACCATTCATAATTAACAGTTAAGACTATGTCTTATTCTACATAGTCACATGGTCTAACAAGAAGTTAATAATCACAGTTCACTCTAAGTTTGGGGACTGAATTGAGTAGAGGGAAATGGATCATTACCATCTAATTAAGTGTGAGTAGATGGAAAGTAGTGCAACCATGGGCACCATAAAGGAAGCTGAAGGACCGCTGCCTGGGTGAAGGAAATGTAAAACTAGATTTCTTGGGCAAGAGAAAACTCATCTAGTCTGGCCAGTGTGGTCTGTTATGGTAGTGAAAGTATGGAAGGTCATAATGGGCAAAGCTCATTTACGACTCTGAATATCAGTGAAGGAGCTAAGGTCGAGGGTCTTGAGGGGTCTCTCAAAGGAAGTTGTGACATGCATGTGCACAGAAGTTTTGGGCATTCAGAAAAAGAGAGTCTGAGGACAATACTGATTCATGATGCCACCCACAAAGAATGATGACATGCCTCACATGATCTGGCTGTTGTCTTTTCTCAGATTGTGTCTTCTCTCACCCAGATCTGCCACTATTGCTGTTTCCTTGGGTTACTGATGCAGACTGCTTCTCTCCCAGATGTCTGCTGGCTACATCTGTCACTTTCTGTGTCTCTTTCTCAATCAGTCTTACCTACCCTCCTGTTTTAAAATTGCAACTTGTATGCCCTTTTCCCCTTCCTGCCATTCCCTACTCCTTTTTATTCTCCAGATTCTACCATTTTCTTACAAGCTATGTAATTCACGTATTTTTGTTCTCGTTACTTTCTGCTCCCCTGGAATCTAAGCCCCATGAAGATAGAAAGCTCTATCTATTTTGTTCAGTGACATATTTCAAGTACGTTGCGTATGTTCAACATTTGCTTATGTTCCTCTCATTGAAAGGAACATAAGCAAATGTTGAGTGAATGGAGTACATGAATGGATGAACTGGCTGATTATTACATGGTAGGTGAGTGGTGGAGAGAGGACCTGTATTCAAGTTGCTTTCCACCATTCACTCATTAGATGCAGGCTGAGCTGTGCCACTAGATGCCGGGGGAGAAATGAGAACCAGTATCTAAGCCACTTCTGCTGTCCCTGAATACAGGGTTGGCTACAAAATGGCCTTGAACCCTGGACTGTTAGGTTAAGAGTGAAGCTATGTAAAGAATGAGACCTTTGTTCTTGTCAAAGAGAAGAGTTTGGTTCCCTCATAGATCACCTGTAGTCATGTTTTTTTCCCAGCATAGATTGTACTTGAGCCTTATCAAAGGAACTTCTCCCCTGCAACTCCATGAACTAAAGATATTAGTTCAAGATGCAATAATAAAACTGTCATCAACTGAAAACTCCAAGCTGCTGTTCCGTGAATGCTTTCCTTCCAGTGTCCGCTGTGAGCTGTGTCAGCTTCCGTGCGCTAGGGAGGTGATAGTGTGGGCGCTGGGGTGGGCAAATGACTTAATTAAATTATTAACCTTCATCACCAGTTCTTTTTAAACTAAGAAAAAAAGCCCACCAATATGTAATTTGGTATTAATATGAAATATGGGTCTTTTAAGACTTTCTCATATTCCATATTTGGGACACAGACATAGTTATCTTGCCCAGCTGAGCACGCTCTGGAAGGTAAACTAAGTAATGGCACTAGAAGGCATTCATAATTGGGATTAAGCCCTCTGAGGAATGTGATGATGATTTCTATAATTGTGCCCAAATGTGAGTCTCTCTTTATGGAGCCAGTAAGCCCAGCTTTCATGGCCGAGATGAATTTACTGTATTATAACAGCTCAGGCTCCCTTGTCAATAGCATTTAAGCCATTTAAGACGTTTGGAGACACTTCAGCCAAGGTCATCACTGGAGCTGGACTTTCACCTAACAGGGAGGTCTAGAGCTCGGATGAGAGAGTAGAAAACAAAATGAGTGGTCACTAATTAAAGCAGCCTTGCTGCGTTCAGGACATGTAACAGGCAAAGGCTCCCAGGCAGGATCCTTCAACCTATTGACAAAGAGGGGCCTTCAGCACCAGCTTTTCTCCTTATCCTGTTGAAATAATTGCTCCTAGAATTTCTGCTGAGGTGGTTCCTTTTTCAATAGTGTCCTGTATACACCTTCCTGATCCAAATGAAAATAGGAAAATGTGTTAAATGAAACAGAGAAGGCTTATCTATCTTCAAACCCCCTTTACAACAACAAGATTATCATACTTCACAGTTACATTTTGATGAGGGTTTTGAGTGAGGAAGTCTTTCTTTCCTATGCACTCCTCGTCCTGAGGGATGGAGTTAGAAGGAAGAAAGGAAACCAACGTGTTAGGGCATTTAGTCCTAACAAGACATTTATTGGTATTTCTAAATGGGTCCAAGAGCAAAGGATTCAGAGTGGAATTAGGGAAACCAGCCCTGAGGCACACATCTGCAAAGGACAGAGCAGAAAGCTACCTTTGCCCTCACCTTCAAGCCCACCTTTCTGTCTTCCCAGGGAGGACCCAAGGAACCCTTCAATTATTCCTCAGGTCTCCACTTGCACCCTTAGCTTAGTTTTTATATATAGGGATGTAAGGCCTAAGTCAGAGAAGTGACTAGTGAGAGACTAGTCACTCACTAGTGTTGCAGAGTCTAGTGTTGAGAGACAGCTGGTAAAACCTACATGATCAGATTCTCTGCTGTAGGAACAATTGTGCAGAAAATTTGGGGTTTATTCAAAAATCTGTGAAATCAGAATAGAGCAAACTATGAAGAGGTGAGAGTAGTTGACAATAAAATGAGAGGGATGGACTCGTCTGCCTGCTTGTCTAGGCCACACATTCTTAGTGCCTCCCTAAGGCTTTGCCCAAATTGATGGATTTCTCAGTTCAATTCTAGCCTCTGAAGTTTCATGAAACAGAGATCCTTTCAGTTTGGTAAGCATCCACATTGGATAATGCAAGTAGCTCCATGTCTTTTAATGGGCTATCAGTCACCGGCTCACCGTGAGTTAATTGTAGGAGGTTGCATCCGATGCCCTGTGTGAGTTCACCTGCATCGGAGGAATTGGAGTCAAGTTTAGATGGGGAATGATTCAAAACATGAAATACATTGAATTTAACCAGAATTGAGTGGGAAAAGTGTTCCCAACCACAGGAAGGCTCTGTTTGCTTAAGAGTAGCCAAGGTGCACAACACCAGCAGGAGATTTGAGGTCGAAAGAAAAAGTCAGTACATATTTGGTCTAATGACGGTTGGTGGTCTGGCCCAAGAATAGTCTTTCTCAAAGGAGGCAAGAAGATGCATGTCTTTGGGCTTTTCATGGAGCTGCCCTGTCCACAGATTGGGAAGCTGACCCTGAGGTACATGAGACCCCCAAAAACCCCGACCTCGGACACCGGCCCAAGCTGCCCTCTTGCCTGACCATCCAGCCTTCTGCTACTTTGTTATACAATCTTTGCTCTTCTCTCTGTAACTTCAAGCCTGTGCCTTCAGGATCAGACCCCTGAAGCCCACCTCCTTGTTCCAAAGCTCCCCTAAAGTTTTTTCTCTTGCATATGGATCTTGGTCTGCTCTTCTCAGAGCTTGAATATGTGTATGCCCCTGATTTTGACACGCTCACTGTGCTGGGAAACACTCACGAGGCAAACTTTAGGACCTTTCTCCCCCGCCCTCCACACCATTAGAATTGACCATTTCTCAACATCTAAGTCCCAGCCTTCCCATGTAAGGATAGAAAACCCATATACCTCCTCTGCAAGTTTTCTTTACTACAGTTTTCCTTCGTTTTGCAGTGCTTGTGACATGACTCCTTAGTCTAGTTCTAAAAGTGCATTTCATGTTTAAATGAACTTTCCTGGCTCACCTGGGAACCAGTGTCCGTGTCTAAGTTGTTTCTATGGGGAACTGTCTTCTGAATACAAATAACTGACTTAGAAATTATTTGTCTAATGTCACTTGATTGAAAGTTGAAGGTTATTTCTGTTAGGGCTGCTGTAACCCAGTACCTGGATGGCTTAAACAACAGAAATTTACTTTTTCATAGTTCTGGAGGCTAGAAGTCCAAAATTAACGTGTCAGTGGGACTGATTCCTTCTGAAGGCTTTGAGGGGAGGGTTGATTCCAGACCTCTCTCCTTTACTTGTCTGGTGTTCTTCCTGCGTGTGTATCTCTATGTCCAATTTCCCCCTTTTTATAAGGACACTAGTCATATTGAATTAGGGCCCACCTTAAGGACCTCACTTTAACTTGATTACCTCTGTAAAGACTCTATCTCCAGATAAGGTCACATTCTTTTTTTTCTTTTCCTTAGTAAGCAGTGTTCACTTATTTAAGACTCGGAATATCAAACGTTTTTTTATTTATTAACTACAGCTCAATAGCAACTTAAGTAATATCAGCTGGCATTTATCAAATGCTTACTTGGATATAAGGCAGCCACCGAGCTAAGTTTTTCATCTCCCATTATCTCATGCACATATTTATCTCATTTAATTCTCATAACAACCCTGGTAGACAGGTACTAAAAATATCTCCCCATTTTCTTTTTCCTTTTTTGGAGGGGCAAGGAATAGTGGATACATGTACACGTATAACTGAGTCGCTGTGCTATACAGCAAAAACTAACACAATATTGTAAATCGACTATACTCCAATAAAAATTTAACAAAGAAAAAAGAAAAAAAGCATTCAAGCACAGGCAAGATGGTTCTTTGGGACACTAGTCCAGCATCTTCTTGGTCCGCAGGCTTTCCAAATAAAGTCACTATTCTTTGTCCCCCTCCCCCCCAAAAAAAGTCACATTCTGAAGTTACATTCTAACTGTGGGTTACAGTTCCAACATATCAATTTGAGGAGGACACAGTTCAACCCATAACATGATCTGTTAGTGATATAGATGTCTTCACTAAAAATTATATATTTATTGATGAGAGAGAACAGCAATCTGTGGATGGCAGCTGTAGAATTACCTTAACAATAAATTGCCACCTTAACAATAAATAAGAATTTCTCTAATACTTATGTGTAAGGATGGATGTGACTCTGCATTTGTGTAGAAGCAAAGACTGTGTAAGCACAAAAAATAAATAGCCACAAATTGGAACCATGATAATAGGATGGCTTTTTTTTTTTAATTTTTTTAAAAATTTATTTATTTATTTTTGGCTGTGTTGGGTCTTCATTTCTGTGCGAGGGCTTTCTCTAGTTGTGGCAAGCGGGGGCCACTCTTCATCGCGGTGCGCGGGCCACTCACTATCGTGGCCTCTCTTGTTGAGGAGCACAGGCTCCAGACGCACAGGCTCAGTAGTTGTGGCTCACGGCCCAGTTGCTCCGCGGCACGTGGGATCTTCCCAGACCAGGGCTCGAACCCGTGTCCCCTGCATTAGCAGACAGATTCTCAACCACTGCGCCACCAGGGAAGCACAAGGATGGCTTTTTTTAAAATCATATTTTGAGATTTTCTTATTTGGGGATACTTTTAGAATATTCTCTGAAGTCTGAATGGGGACAGACAAATTCCTTTCAGTTTAGTATCTCTCAACATGACTGAATGTTGGAATCGCCTGAGGGAGAGTTTAATAAAACATGGGTATCCAGAGATTCTGATGTAACCAGTCTGCTGTGGGGTCCAAGGACCAGTATATTTTAAAGGCTCCCCAGGTAATTTTATTGTGCATCTAGCATCGAGGACCACTGCTCTAGCTTAAATCCATGTAATGCGAAGCCTCAGTTATTGAGCGGAAGATCCACTTGCTGCACGTGAACATACAAAGGGAAACACATTTCCTTTGCCAAGGGAGGAAACGTCACTGTCTCTGCAGCTTGGGTAGGAGGAAGAAGCTGGTGCTTTCAGAATGCAAGAGGTGGCCTGCAGTGCTAACAAATTATAACAAAGGATGTTGGGGCAGATGTGCTTTAGATTGGACTGCCTTTTCTAATCATCGGGTGGAAATTGTGTTCAACAGACCGTGTCTGACTATATCAGAGGATGTAGTAGTGCGTGGAATGAATATGTGAGAAGCCTGCCTCTAGGAAAGCCAGAAACGCATGAGAGTTCAATTCAACACTTGGGATAAATGTGAATAGTAGGGAGACTACAAAACAAAACAGAAAATACAGTTCCTAAGGACTTTACAAGGACCAGACAATGTCTTGGGCCCTTGGGATATAAAAATGATTGCAGCACAGGCCAAGTTGTTGTGGAGCCCTCCCGTTTCTGGCAGGTAGACAACCACACAACCATAACATAAGGCAGAAGAAAAGATATCATCTGGAGAAATCCAGAGATGTGAAGAAAAGATTAGAATGCTGAGGGAGAAGAAATACACTGAAGAGGTTTCAGAGTCACACATACCTTTGTTTTTATTCTGCCAGTCTCAGCCACTTAGTGTATATATGGCCTTAATTACCTGAACCTCAATTTTCACATGGAGATAAGGAAACAAAGCTTAATATGTTGTGCTAAGGATTAGTATTGGTGGGTGTGATATGCCTTGTCCAGTTAATGGGCATTGTGGAAGTGGTAGCTTTTTAGCGAACACAGGAAAAGGGGACTCTAAAGTTAGCATGACCACATAATTTATTATCCAAATTGAAACATTTTTCAGTATAAAAGGGGCTGCTTTAAAAATCATGCTGCAATAACAGGCTAAACTTGGAAGGTCCTGGGCAACCAAACTATATAGTCACCCTTATCAATGATGCTGGAAAAGACTGCTTCTAGGTGTCACTGACTAGGGATTAAGGGCACAGGATTTTAATCAGACTGCCTGGGTTCAAATCTTGTGTACATCATTCAGTAGCTATGTCACTCAGTAGCTTGAGTCAGTTAATTAACCAATATGAATTTCAGTTGCTCAATTACAAAATGAGGATAGCAATAGTACCTACTTCGTAAATATGTGCATTAAATGTTTAATATTTGTAATGTTGTTAAGATGAATCTATAGGATATAATAAGGACTCAGGAAGTTTTAGTCAATATTATTACTACAAGGAATGGTGAAAGAGTTACAATCAGAAAGAGGAAAAGCAGAAGAAAATGGAAGGCAATTGTTGCAAAAGAACTAAAGGTTTCCATTCACCAGATACGGAACCTGGAGGAGTAGTAGTGGCTTTTGAGAGAATAATATCCTAGAGGAATGGGATCTAAAGACTGATTGTAAACACTTGCAGGAATGGAGACAGGCTGTACCCTGGGACCTGGGACACTTTTGAGCAACAAAATACAAAGAAACTATAAGGGACTAAAAATAACTGCATGCATGTGCAGTTGGGGCAAATTATGGACAACAAGATACAAAAAGACCAAACAGCCAACTGCCACTTCTGAAGATCTGGGAGCAAAAACAGGGTGTCAGGAGCAAAAGCAGGGTACTGCGCATGCCCCCTGCACTCAACACCACCAAAAAGGTGGGCAAGCCACCTAAGCCGCCCCTCCAACCTGACCCCTGGACCCACCCCTACCCTCACGCCCCTCTGAGGGAGTGAGCAAGGGAAACTGTTACTTGTTTTGGCTCCCCCCTGCTGCAGCTGGGGGCCCAATAAAGCCTTGCCTGAATTTCTTGTCTGGCCTCTTATCAATTTCCATTGATTGGGGAAGGCAAAGAACCCTGGTCGGTATCAGAATGAGCAGGAAAGAAATGAAGTCTTTGCCTGTAGTCTAATCTTCCTAAAACTTGACCTGTACGCACTACTGTATTTAAAATGGACAACCAAAAAGGACCTACTGTATAGCACAGAAAACTCTGCTCAATATTATGTAACAACCTAAGTGGAAAGAGAATTTGAAAAAGAATAGATACATGTCTATGTATAACTGAATCACTTTGCTGTTAGTTTTCACCCCTGAAACTAACACAACATTGTTAATCAACTACATTCCAATATAAAATAAAAAGTTAAAAAAAAAAAGCTTGGCAGTGAAAAATAGAAGCTGGATGGTTGGAAACTGGAGGGGAAAGTAGAATTGGGGAAAAGGAGTGCCATCTCCTGGGCTTTCTTTGAGACCAGGAGGAAAGTATTAATGGAGGAGTTGGGCTGGAAGTACAGAGGATGGTAGGGGTAACTGATGATCTAAGTTCTTGAGGCAAGGATAGAATCAAGGTCAGATAGGTGGTATCCAACCTTAGAAAGATGTGGAGAGACTGCCCTTATGTTTATTTGCTAGGCTTTCGGTTATTGGAGTGAGTGAACCAAAACATGGGAGAAGTCACAGAGGCATATTTACATGGAAGCCCACCTTCTCCCATGGGCTTGATCCCCTCCTGCTCTCCTTGGGGAGGGCGATGTTCCTCCATAACCATCCCTAGACTGTCTTCATCCTCTCCCTCTACATAGGCAACAGACCATTTAACTTTCTGTCACCCTAAATGGATACCTAAATGAATGATACAAACAGTAAACTCCCTTGATTCTACATCCTTTAGCTGTCATCTAATTACCCTCCTCTTCTTATATAAACTTATAGAAAATTAATCTAAATTTGACTGAACACCTGGCTACCTCACATTTGTTTCCAAGCTTGTTTCCACCTGGCTTCTGCTTCCTCCACTTTTCCTAAGTTTTGGGTAGTTATTTTTGATGGGGCCACCAATGGTTTTCACATTGTGAAGCGAATGGAAGTTTCTCAGGGCTCATCTTACTAGACCCTCCAGCAGCATGGCTCTCACCTCCTTCCTGAACTTTCCCAGCATAGTCTCTTGCTTCTGCTTCTACATTCCTGACAGTTGCCTCGTTCTTATTCATAGGCTCTCTATTCTGATACCTTCTATGTTGCTGTTCCTCGGGGCTCTGTCTTGAGCGCACTCTAAATCTCACTCTACAGTGCTCTGAGTGATGTCATCCACTCAAATATTATCTGATATGGCTCCTGTTAAGTTAACGATGCTCTCAAATCTCTAAGTTTATCCAGAGATTCAAACTCTTATATCTAATCTCTTGCTTAAGAAAAATTCCGGAATCTGAAATCCAGCATCTATAAAACGGAACTCATCATTACATCACTCCTTGCCTCCTCAAGTCCCCATAACCCTGATTTGTAAAACTCTGAGGACAGGTTCTGAGGTCAGAGCGTCTCAGTATGAATTCTGTTCCATCATTACGCGCCTGCGTGAACTTCTGTAAGCTAGTTAACCTTTCTGTACCTCTCATTTTTCTTCTGAAGATGAAAATAAAATTTAATCTCTTTACGATGTTGTGAGGATGAAAGGAAAAAATAAAATTCATGTTGGAGAACGCCTGGTATGTAAGTGCTCAGTGAATGATGGCTACTATTGTTATTTCAATACTGTTATTCTTTCTTTTGGGGGGGCCACTACTGCCTACCCATAACTCAAGTTAGAAGCCTGGGGAAATGTTTCTGATTCTGCCTTCTTCACTCTCTGTATCTAATCAATGACTAACCCCCACTGACTTTACTATCTAAGCATTTCTTAAATTCGTCCACTCCTTTCATTTCTGATACTCTTCCCTTAATTTAAACCCTCATCAAATATTTTCCGGATTACTGACACAGTCTCCCAAAGGGCCTCCTGTGTTCCAGATGTGTCTCCCTCAAATACATTTTAAATCCAGCTTCCAGCGTGACTAATTTTAAAGTCAAATATGACAGAATCACATTCAACTTTCAAACCCTTAGATGGCTCCTATGTCTACCTAAATAAGTTAGACCCTTAGAATGGTATGTAAACTATGAGTCTGATGTCAAATTCCTAATATACATTCAGGAGTGTCATGGAGTCTTGGACATAAATAACATGTAAAGACTAAAAAGAGACTGATTCAGCTGGAACTTCTAAAGAAAGGATGTTGATGGTTGATGTGGAGAGTATAAGGAGTAACAGCCCCTTTTTCCTTCACTCTCTTCCTCGAAATGCCCCTTAACTCATGCAGGTATGTGCATGTCTACACACACACACACACACACACACACACACACGCGTGTGCACACATACACACGCACAAACACTAGAAAAAAGAACAGTGGAAGGTGATCACTCTTTACCAATTGTTTAAGAGTAGTGGTGTCATTGGGATGGGGGAGGAAGGTTTTGACTAAGAAAAAAAGGCAAAAGAAAAAGGTTGAAATAAAAAAAGCATTGGAAATATAGGAAAGTTAGCTCACAATAGAAATACAAAAAGATGGTAGAGTGAAGTCATTAGAAAAATAAAGGATGGTAATTTTTGGAATCAGGAGAACTTTAAAATGTAAGATATACATAATATATAATATTTAACATAAAATATATAATTATTTTATAAATTATAAAATACATTATATAATGTGTACTATATTCATATATAATATAAAAAAGAAAAATAGTAGTCCATAATTTTTAAATAGAGTTTGTGAAAACAGGAGTAAGTTATTTAATTATTGATTTTCAATGTTATCAGAACAGAGGAAGACTTAAGTGACTCAATGTGGATCAAGAGAACATGTTGGAGACTGAGACAGGGAAGGAGGGTAAGAAGTTGGCTGACAGTTTTAATTGGCTCATTAATGAGACCCTAAGACAAGACAGCATCAAGATTCATGCTACAGCAGTGCAGGAGTGCAGTGTCTGAGCTGAAAACTGTCCTTTCAGTCAGGTTCTGGTTTCAGGTTTCTGATCTTCAGGTACTGTTAGGGGTTCTAGGGTGGATGCTGAGGACACAGAGAGTATGTTGACTCCTGCCAAAGTTATGAGTCAAGCTCAAAATTGAGAACATACCATCTTGTTGTGTGAATAGCCGTGAAATGAGACCACATGGCAGAGGTTGGGATTGTGTGGAAAACCAGACAAACAGGAAATGCCACGGGGGAAGCTGAGGTCTAGGAAATGGGTGGCCTTGTTCAGGGAGGATGGCAGGGGCAGCTGAAAGGCAGAGGTTTTGCTCCTGGCTCAGAGGGTCAGGAGGCTGATGGGGCTGATGAAGTTCTGATTCGATGACAATAGTACTTTGCTACTTTTTTTCCTTTTTATGCTACCTTCTACCTCTATGGAGCAGACCTGTGGGTATTCATTCTATCAGAAGGTAATGAAAGGACTGCCAATGAACGCTGTCTTGCTGAGAATGAAAGATTAAAATTATCTCATGTAAAATTAATTAAGGGTAATATAAGATATTTTTGGCTGCTGATAATGGTGAGCCTAGAGTCTATCTGTTACAGAATCAGTTTGCTCAGCAATATGACAACAGCATCAAGGACGCAGTTCCTTTCCTTAATTCCACTCTGCCGTCTGCACCCCACTGACAGTCGTCATCCAACTTGCCCCCTCATGTCACAAAATGGCAGCCTGGCCTTCAGGTATCCCACCCTTAGACAACTGTCCACACACAACCTCACCGGGGGCAGGAAAACATTGGAGCCTCTTCTTACGTCTTTTCCTAAAAATGAATAAAACCTGTTCCAGAAGACTGAGATTTTTACCTACATCTTGTTGACCGGAATTTTTGTCATATGCTTATTCTTCTATTCATTGTTGGCAAATGACATGGAATCACTGTGATCGGACTATACTAATTGCCATTCACAAACTGGAGTTATGGAGTGAGTCCCATTCCTGAGCACATGACAGGGGACAGTGAGACCTGAAGTAGGAAAGGAAATAACCATCATGTTGGTTGCGTCTGTCTTTGGAGTCTTTCACTGTCATTTGAAATCGCAACATCAGGGAAGAGAATTACATCTGAATTAAACTTCTCACAATAGCTACTCTCACTCATTGCTGTAAGGTTTGACCCCCATATTAGTTGGCACTTCATTTGGGTAGGGATTGAGGCAAGTTGGCCTGGTCTGCACTGCCATCCTCATGGGACTTTGCAGCAAAAGGTTGGGCCAGGTGCAGATTATTGGACAGTGCCTCCATCGCCAAAACATGTCGACAGTCTTTTCTAGATTGCAAAAGCAGAGATTCAAAGTGAATGCACTTCCAGACATATGTCTGCAAACCAAGGCTGGAAATGTACTTACCTGCAGCTATTGGATGGACCCACTTAGGAGGAAAAATATTCCAGGCAGGGTGAGATGATTATATGATGATTGCAAAATGTAGACCAAATGTATATCATTCATATAAACAAATTTAAATAGATTAGCCTGAACATTGTCAAATGTCTAATGATGGCCTAGAATAAAATTATAATTTCTTGGATTACTTGAACAAGGGCATTGCATTTCTGGTGATTCAAAATTAATGGGGAAAAAACTGTAACTTCATTGTAAACTCCAAAACTGCCCCTGCCTTGTGAAATAAGATGTAGTGGAAGTTACTGAACCCAATGTGATTTAAATTTCACTATGTATAAGGCTTCGTTATTGTTGATGCAGATATTAAACTTCTTTTTAAATTCCGGGATATATACTAGGAATTTAGTGGTAGGGTGTGGGAGTGGAATTGAGCATGGGGAGGGGAAGTCTTTCTCCTAAACATAAAATACAAATAAACCTTTGATTGCTTAATTAATAGTTTTGATTAATTGAACTCTAGCTGGTTGAAATTTGACTTTAGATTGTTCTTATGTTTTCTACTCCATCCATGATTCCACTCTGTTACATCAGAATGATTTCATGAGCCTGTATATATCTCATGGCACATAACGATGCCCCAGGCACTTCTTTTGGTCTTATAATTTGTATTTGATTAGAAGTATTTTCATACGCATTGCCTGATCTAATTCTCACAGAATCTGTATGCATTCAGCAGAGCACAGCTCAATATCCTCTTTTTACAGATGAGAAAGCAGAGGCTTGAGTTTAAGTAAGTTTTCTAATAGTTTCACATAACTATTAAGTAGCAACATTGAGATTTAAGCGCAGGTATCTTATCTCTAAATTCAGAATTATTTCCATTCCTGGTACAAAAAAAAAAATCGAATTTATATTGTCCAGTCCTAAAGCTACATATTAGTTGGAATGTCCATACAACCATACAACCCTCAAACCTGTAAGACCATGAGCATGATTTCTTTGGAATGCAGAAGGGCTGTGATAACATGCTGATGCTCTCCTCTTTTATAAAGTGTGGAAGGATTTCCAAAGGAGGAATCATGGAGACACTTAATTGAAGTGTTGTCTCGCACCACCTCCTACCACTTTCAAAAAAGGCCTGGAAATTGGAAAAGTTTGTTGCTTAATATATGTGGAAATGAAAAGATAGCAGCAGATTCACACGGGATTCAGAGCTCAGGCTTTGTCATCATAGAAGCAACTTCCTTTAGTCCTCCTGCTGGCACCCACCTTTGCCCGCCACCCCTGCCACTGAAAATATACCCTGGAAACTAACCTAAAATAGCTAATCTTTGGTTTTATCCTCACAAAATTCAGCTAATAATAGCTACCCTACTGTGCTTTGATTTACAACACTCAAAAAATATAGTTTGAATATTAGAATAAAGGAATCCAAGCCAATAATCTAGCCTGTAACCTTGCAGAGAAAAAAGAAGTCATCTGATAGAAATTTCCAGTATCTACAGACTTACCCGTATTCAGTCCTTCATCCTTTCTTCCTTCTCTTCAGATGCAATAGAAAAGTTACCATTTTATTTTCTAGCGCTCATCTTTTGGTAATTCCAACTCTACCTCCTCTTGTCTTTTGAGACACTTCTTTCTGGTCATTATCTTTCCTTTACATATAGGTTCTTCCCTGTCAACATTTAAACACGGTTATTGTAAACACCTTTCCCTCTTCTCCAGGACTTCCTCAGCTAAATCCAACCCGCCCCCCTTCTCTCTGCCACAGCCAAACCAAAGAAACATCTATGCTAAGTGTGTTTCTATTTCAATTTATACAACACAGTTCTCAACCCACTTTTTGCTAGTTTTTGCACTCCCCAATTCTCCTAAAATTATCCTTACCAATGATAACTCTACCATTTATCACCCAAAATGGGATGCTTTTGAGAGTGAAAGGTGGGCTACTAATAACAAAAATGGGGACTTTCCTGGGCAAACTAGTACTTACAGGGATGCTACATCTCTGTTCTTATCTGACTTGATTACTTGGGAACATTGCACACCCTTTTTTTCTCTAAAGCACCCTCTTCCCTATTGTGGCAACACACCTGGTTTTCCCATTTCCTTCTGATGGTCCTTTTTCATTATTTTGGGATTCCTGCTCTTCTGAGCTAATAAATTTTGCATTCCTTAGAGTTTGTTTTAAATCTTCTTCTCACTCTCTGCCCCTGTAAATGCTATCCATTCCAATGGTTTGAATTATCATCTAGTGATATTGATTCACAGGTTCACAACTAAAACCTATAAGTGCTTTTTGATATTCAGATCTTGATATCCTACTTCTTTTGGCTTTCCCACAAGGACTGTAATATTAACATTCCCAAATCTAAAACCATTTTTCACCTTAAAATCATGCCTTCTCCTGTGTGTTCTCTTTGGTACCCTCCACTGACCCATCGTCCAGGTCACAGCGCTGGGGGTGATGCTTCACCCCTCCCTCCCTCCCTCCCTGCACATCCAATCCATCAGCAAAGCCTGCATTCCATGACGAAATGTCCCAAACCTTCTCAGTTCACTCTCTTTCCCTGCCACTTCTCCAGTTCCGGCCATCATCATTTTGCATTTGGACTTCTATAAGAGCCTCTTATTTCAGGTTTTCCCTTCTTTAAGAAGATTTCCTTAGAGCAGCCAAAACTGTTATTCTCACATGCAAATCTGATTCGGCCACTGTTCTGCTTAAAATATTTCAAGGGCTCCATGTTTCTTTCAGGATGGAGTCCTTCCTTATCTGGTTTTTGCTTAGTTTCCAAGCCTCAATTTTGCTTTTATTCAGCTTGCCATTACTAAGTGTTTTTACTTCCTTCAAAATGCTATGCTCTCTCAGTTACAGATTTCTCATACATGCTTTCCCCCTTATTTGGATCATTATCTTATGTTCCCTACTATCTTTCATCTATCTTAGTTTTAGCCTAAATGTTACTTATTCTACAACCTTCCCTAATTCCAATAAACCGGTTTTAATTGCTTCTCTTATGGAAACTCAGAACACTCTGTACTTCCCTTAATATGGTAATCATCACATTGTAATACAATTGCCTGTTTACTCTCTTTCCTTCCCAACTAGATTGTAAGCATTGTGAGAGTTTGGAATAAATAACAACAATATATTATTATTATTATTATAGATATACCTATCCTTGGGCTCTAACAGAAATTCTGGGATTGAATAAGCCTGTAATAAGTACATATTGCTGAATGAAAAAATCATTGAGTGAATAACAATATTTCAGTTGAGCCCTGAAGGACTGGTAAACTTCAACACTTGAAGTTAGGAAAGACATTCCAAGAGGAAGGATTACATGTAGCAATGACCAGAGTTAGAAAATTTGAGGACATGAATAAGAAGCTGTGAAGAATATTTTTTGATATGAATAGTAAGTAGGCTAAACTGCAGAAGGATAAATGTGGAGGAGAAAGAAAACAGTCAAAAAAAGCTAGTGCAGTAATAAAGGTGAGAAAGAACAACATTTTTGATGAGCACCTAACTATTACATGGGACCTTGAAAAACATTAGGCTATTATGACAGGTAAGACAAGTCATTCAGACTGATTTTCTGAATATGCCAATGAAAATAAATCAACAGACAAAAGATTCAGATCATTTTATGTGGTTCTATCCTGGCTGACAGCTTGACACACTATTAGAAATTGAGAAAGGACAAGATTCTATTAGTTATCAAGTGTCCAGCGATTATTGATGCCTTTTTTTTCTATCAGCAAAAGAACAATGAAGTATTTTTGCTTTCCCACATGGGAGTAAGATGTTAGAAATTCATGGACAGACAGGTCTAGGTGATGGGTTATGTAATTTGAAAGCTGGCTTGGACACAAATGGTATTATTATAGGTTTCCTCACATGTACACACCTCTTCCTTTCCAGAATATTAAACTAAACCTTGAACGTTAAAGCCACAATTTAAATGTCTATTTCTATCAGTTAAAAACATTTTGAATAACTAGAAATCAACATATTTTTTCTCCAAGTCACTGAAAGTAATTCTAAAACATCCTCCTTTTCAGACAATGGGTTTTTTAGAAAAAAGGAAACCATCAAAAAGTAGAAAAGAGAAAATGACCACCCAAAGTTCCTTCATAGAGAAAAAAAGTGCCTGACATACAACAGACGCTTGTTGCACCGCTATTGAAGCAGGAGATGAAACTGATGATAAATTTCATGTGTCTGAAAAGTGATGAGGAAAGGTTTGATTCCTTGGTGTTTTTGAAGGCACACTGCACACATTTACTATCGGAGCTCCCCACCCCAAGCCCAACACTTCCAAAAAGGCAAAACTTCACTTCCAAGGAAGCACAAAGAAGGCAAGACAGACCCATCATAACTCTCAGAATATTTTCCCGGACATATTTTTCAGAGGGTCACACCAAATGTAGTCTGTGATCATCATATTTTATAAAAACTGAAAGAGAATGGAATAGAAAATGCAAGCCAGAATCACATATTACAAGGCTAAATATTGCTCTATAAATTTTTGTTTTGGACATGTGTGTCTGTTTGTCTGTGTGTGCGTGTGTGTGTGTGCATATATATGTATGTGTGTGGTTTTACAGGGTCATAATGCAAAATAAAAGGTCACATAGATTGCTTTCAGCCCATCGTGATCAAAGACATTTGAAAGATCTTGCCCATCCGCAGCCAATGCCCTTGCTCTGCTGCACATCCAGCAGAATGTGTTACTGGCAGAAATTTTCACCTCCACGGAGACATTCCTGTCTGGTGTCTCCTTCCTTTAGCACTAGAGATGGACGCTGGCTCACTTTATAACTTGTCTGTCTCTGTGTTGATGAACAAACAGAAACAGATGTGCTTTCTATGTGTCCCTCCTGTGTTCTAATCTAATAATTTTCAGCCACCAAAGACTTTCAGTGAACATGTTTGCAAAGGGCCAGTCCTTGTTCTCAATGTACAATGTAAACTTCCGTTAGAGAATTAGTTGTCAAAGAATTTTACTATTTAAAAAATTTTAAGCTTAAGTAGACCTTCACACTATATTTAGATTTACTGCGTGCCTACTCTCACACTTTCTTTCCTTATTCCTCCTTTGGCTAGCTTTGGATGGTCTATGTCATTCAGTTTCCAAAGACAACTTGGCCTTGGAAGTTGTATTGGTGCAGCTGCCCAAGCTTTCAAGGTCATAAGGAAGACAAATATACAAATGACTAACAAGAAGACTTTTTAAGCACTTAAGAATTTGAATGTGAGACAGAAATGGCACCACGACCAAGAGTCCTAGTTTTCCTGATACTGGGGGATTCCACAAGCTCCCTAATTAACAAGGAAGTTTGATGATTGTTGTTTGGTCTCGTTGTTCCTCTGATTTTACCGTTTAGGAAGGGAAAACTTGATCAGGACCTTCTGGGTGCTTTGTGAAGCCTGGCAGTGCTGACTTAGTAGTGGCCTTCTCAGAGCCGCCTCTGGCCAAGCCCTTCAAAAAGCTAAGGTCCATCTTTGTGAAGCAGCTCCTGAGCCTGTCTGTTACGGGGAAGATCACACAACCTGGGTATTTTCCTCTGTTTTAGTCCATTTGAGCTGCTATAACAAAATAACACAAACTGGGTAGCTTATAAATCAACAGAAATTTATTTCTTTCAGTTCTGGAGCCTGCAGGTTAAGACTAAGGTGCCTTCATTGTCCCCTCTTTCAGGCCACAGACTTCTTGTGTCCTCACATGGCAGAAGGGGCAAGGGCCTTTCTCAGGCCTCTTTTATAAGGACACTAACACCATTCAGAAGGGTTCCACTCTCATGATCAAATCACCTCCCAAAGGTCCCACCTCCTAATACCATTACATTGGAGCGTAAGATTGCAACATATGAATTTAGAAGGGGAGCACAGGCAGATCACAGCACCCTCCTTCACGGGTTCTCTGCAGAGGAGTTAGCTGTCAAAGCAAAAGGAAGCCAGTTGGTTTGTCAGACACCGGCAAGCATCGAGGAGTGACAGACCCCTCCTTCAGTCCATCCAGTCCAAGAGCTCAATTTTCCAATGAGAATGAATACTGTAGACCATGGAAATAGTCAAAGCAAGTGATATAGAAATTAGAATGATGAAAGTCCATGTGAGTTGACTTGCCCAAGACATAGGGAATGATTGTGACACACTTGCACCTGGGTCTTCAATAACATCACTATTTTGATGTTATTATTAGAACAGCGTGTTCATCTCTGTGTTCTAATAATAACATCAGAACAGTGTTTTATAGTTTGCAAACAACGCTTACATATATTATTTCACCCTCTCAACAGCATTGTGAAGTAATTAGAGGACTGTTTTATCCAGGTTTTACAGACTAAAGAGCAGAGAATCTGAGAGATTAAATGACTTAACCTAGTGTGACAAAGTGCCTTAATTTCAAAACTGAAACACAAATGAGAAGCTACATAAAGTGAAATACCTTGCAAGATGCCAGTGGAGCAAGGATGTCAGTCATTGGGATCGCAATCAAAAGGATGACAGGTTGATTAAAAACTCAAGAATAGCAGAAATGGGCTAGGGAAAAAGGGAGCCTATGTTGTCAGTGATCTGGGGGTGGGGGAAGCATGTTGGAGAACAAGTTCAGAATGTGTAAGAGAATAAAGAAAATGACAAATGAGCCACGTACAGGAGAGAAGGAATGCCAGCTTAGCAGTCAGTCAGGTAACAAAATGCTTCAATTATTCAATATCAGTTTGGATGTCCCTCTACTTCCACGGCAGCTTGATAGAAGCAACCTTCCAAATCAATCCAACTCTCCTGAAGAAATGTCACCGTCTCATGACAGGTGGTTGAGACCACAATTCTATCACTTCTGGGAACTCAGTGCTAATGAGCTAAAGCCTCAGACCTCTCCTGGGTTCAGCCTCATGCAGAAGCTGTTATATTGAAAGAATCTTAGGGTACCAAAGAAAGGAAGCTGCCCACTGGGTGATCTGCACCACATGTTTGAATTCTGGAGTTGAGGCCTCAACTACCACAGCAGATACTCCCCAGAAGCCTGTCAAGAAATAACAGCAGAAGTTCATTATTTCTAAATATGTTAGAAGCAAAGCTGCTTCTGGGAGTGGATGTGTGGAAGGAACAGGAAGAGCCTGCTTGTGTGTGTGTGTGTGTGTGTGTGTGTGTGTGTGTGCGTGCGCACTTGTATGCATGACTTTGGTGCCATCAAATACTTTTAGCTTTGTGTATGCATTATTTAGAGAAAAATGTAAAATTAACTTCAGAAATTAAAACCAGAAGAGGAAAATGAAAGGCAAGGTTAGTGAAATAATTAATCTCAGAGCAGTGTTAGAAATCAAGTTCATGCTGGCACTGGTGTGAATCTAGGGGGTTGTCTGTAAGACTCCATTCTCCAAGGAGAGGGAGATTGGGCTGGTGGGACTTTATTCATTTTCTTGTGGGCAGCATGCAGGGAAAGAGGACCTACCAGGATGTAGAAAACCTACATTTTTGATTCCCTGTTCACTCATTTACTCACTCCTATTTTAGTTTACTCACCTAATATCTATTGACTGCCTACTATGTGCAGGCAGATCTATCTGTATGTGAAACAAGAGAGACAAAGTCCCAGGTCCAGTGAAGCTGACATTCTAATGGGAGAGAATTAATAAATAAGTAAATACATAAACCATATGGTATGAGACAGTAGGTAAGTGTTATGGAAAAATAAAGCAGAGTAAGGAGGAGTTTTGTCTCAAGAAGTCAAATATGGTTAGAATGGTCTGGGAGGCCGAATTCTAAAGAGGGACCTAAGACCCCTCCTGCTGATATATATACCTTGGATAGTCCCATCCCCTTGAGTGCTGGTAGGACTTGTGAATATGACAGGATTTCATTATTGAGATTATATTACATTACATGGCAAAACAGATCTTGTAGGTAAAATTAAGATCTCTAATCAGTTGACTTTGAGTAAATCAAAAGGGATGCTTTCTTGGGTGAACTTGACCAATTAGGTAAACCCTTTAAAAGTGTCCAGGCCTTCTCAGAAGTCAGAAGTCCTCTCCTGTTGGCCTGGAAGAAAGCAAACAGCCATGTAGTGAACCATCTATGGAGGGAACCGGTTAACTAGGACCTGGGGGTGACCTCTGGTTGTTGAGAGCTACCCTGGTTGACAGAGAGTTTAAAAACGGGAGCCTCCATTCTACAACCATTAGGAACTGAAAGATCTTGGGAAAGGACACTTAGCTCCAGATGAGATCATAGCCAGTGGACACCTTGATTTCAATCCTATGAGACCCTGAGCAGAGAACTCAGTTGTGCTATGCTTGGATTTTGGACCTACAGGAACTGCGAGATTTGAAATGGGTGTTAAGACACAAAGGTGGTGGTAATTTGCTACAAAGTGAAAAAAAAAAACCATAAAACGAATACAGCATTATATTAGCAGTTACCGATTTGATTTTTTTTTCCCAAAAGGCAAGCCACCTACCCAAACAACTTGTAAAACACTACTTACCAGATCCCACCTCTCTAAGCTTCCAGAATTGCACTTTGAAGGGAAAAGGAAGAGAAGGCAAAGCAGCCAGAAGCTCACATGGGACACCTTTTCTGTGATCACATTGGAGAATTCCTGGCAGCCAGGACCATGGCTCTTCGTTGGCATGGTGCCCTCCCCTTGCTGACCAGGCCCTGGCTCTCCAGTTCTTGGGGATTAGTCTGGTCATCAAACATGTGGAACACAATCATGCCACATAGACACTAGTTCCTGACTTGGGGAGGAGGTGAGTTGGCTCCCTTTGTCACAAAGCTGCTTAGCATAGTGATGCTTTACGGCCGTTTATAACAGCACATTACCCCCCAAAAATGGAGGACAGCAGAAAATGAATATTTTATTGGCTCCCATATAGTGGACATGGCCTGAAGTAAAAATAAATGTTCTATGACATTCATCTTTATAAAATACATTCTCCCTAACCATAAAAGTGATCCAGCAATTCATCTTTTTACCTGTCTCTCAGCGGTAATGATAAGAAAATAATTGTGGTCATATTCTTAGATGGTCCTTGTGCTGGGAAAAGTTTTGCTCAGGTAGTCACAAAGGAAAATTATGAAACACTGGTTGGCGATCTGCTTCATTTCAATATCGCTGTGAGATTTTTCTCAGTCAGATGAGGACTGATTTTTTTCTTATGCGATAATCTAGGATTTTCTGCAGAATAATGACTTTTAAAGACTCACTATCTCAGGGAAAAAACGTATAAAACAATCACTTAAACGTCCCAAATATTAAAAATTCATTTTGCTGTAAATGAGTTGCAAGTGGCATTGAGAGGGTACAAATAAAATTGTGCGGATATCACTGACTATCTGGCAATGCCTGTGAAAGGATTCTCCAGGAAGGTGATAAAATAAAGAAAAAAATAGAACAGTCAAGTCAAAGGGGAAAAAGTAATATTCAAGGGGCATTCATATTTCAGGATGGGTCGAAGGTTCAATTGGGGCAGATTTTCATTGTTATCCTAGATCAGATCCACTTATTGAACTCTTCTATACATTTATTAATTTTCACTTGTTTACCTTGGATTTTCTAGATGGAAAATATCAATTATTTCTATTAATTTCCTAACAGCATTTAAAATGATTGACCACTTCTTCCTGTTAAAATATTTTCTTTTCTCATCTTCTCTCCTTCCACACTCTGTCATTTTTTCCCAACATCTTTGGCTACTCATCCTCATTTTTTTCATCTAGCATTTTCTCCTCTAATCAAAATTCAACTTTGAATTTTCTTAGGATTTGTCTTTGAACATATGCACTTCTAGCTTTACACTGTCTTTCTGTTTCTCTTACATTTTATCCATTCCCATCACTCAATTACCACTTATACTAGGAATGTAGTTGTAATATAACTGCTGTATCTCCAGATAGATCACGATTCCTCAGGCAAAGAAAGGGAAGGGCAAGTGGATAAAAAAAGTTATGCTCGTGTCATGAAAGCAAAGACCTTCCCTGCAGTTCCTAGAAGAGTTTCTTTTATGTCTCTTTGGAGCAATCTGAGTTATTTGACCATCCCTATATATTAATAAGTCTGAGAAGATGTGCGTTTTTAGTAGGGCATATTATCACTAAACAAAATTAGAGTCTTGCTAGCAATGGAGAAGGGGAAGGTGAACATTGGGTAGACAGTGACTCCCAAATCCATGTCTTCAGTCGTGGCCTGCTTTTGGAAATCCAAACCAATATGTCAAATGTCTATGTGACATGTTCACCTATGTACTTTTGAACACCTCAAAATGAACTAGTCCAAAGTGGTATTTCCCACTGAACTTTTTCTGCCTTTCATTTTTCTAATGTCAGGAAATGATTGTGTCAATTATCTAGTTAAGGCCAAAACTTCAGCATCATCTTCATTTCTCTCTCACCACTTCCCTCCATCTAAAATTTACCAAAGCCTGACTCATATTGAATACATCTACTTTTAAAAATAATATTTATTTATTTATTTGGCTACACAGTGTCTCTATTTTATTGGAGTAAAATTGCTTTACAATGTTGTGTTATTTTCTGCTGTACAATTATGTGAATCAGCTATATGTATATCTATATCCCCTCCCTCTTGGGCCTCCCTCCCACCGCTCCCATCTAGGTCATCACAGAGCACCCAGCTGAGCTCCCTGTGCTATACAGCATGTTCCTACTAGCTATCGATCATACACATGGTAGTGTATTTATGTCAAAACTAATCTCCCAATTCGTCCCACCCTGCCCTTCCTCCTCTGTGTTCACATGTCCGTTCTCTACATCTATGTCTCTATTCCAGCCCTACAAATAGGTTCATCTGTACCATTTTTCTAGATTCCACATATATGTGTTAATATACGATATTTGTTTTTCTCTTTCTGGCTTACTTCACTCTGTATGACAGACTCTAGGTCCATCCACATCACTAAAATGACCCACTTTCTTTCCTTTTATGGCTCAGTAATGTTCCATTGTATATATGTACCACATCTTCTTTATCCATTCATTTACCATTGGACATTTAGGTCATTTCCATGTCCTGGCTATTGTAAATAGAGATGCAATGAACATTGGGGTGCATGTGTCCTTTTGACTTATGGTTTTCTCAGTGTTTATGCCCAGTAGTGGGATTGCTGGGTCATATGGTAGTTCTATTTTTAGTTTTTTAAAGAACCTCCATATTGTTCTCAATAGTGGCTGTTATCAATTTACATTCCCACCAACAGTGTAAAAGGGTTCCCTTTTCTCCACACCCTCTCTAGCATTTATTGTTTGCAAATTTTTGATGATGGACATTCTGACTGGTGTGAGGTGATACCTCATTGTAGTTTTGATTTGCATTTCTCAAATAATTAGTGATGCTGAGCATCTTTTCATGTGCCTCTTGGCCATCTGTATGTCTTCTTTGGTGAAATGTCTATTTAGGTCTTCGGCCCATTTTTTTTTTAAACATCTTTATTGGAGTATAACTTCTTTACAATGGTGTGTTAGTTTCTGCTTTATAACAAAGTGCATCAGCTATACATATAAATGTATTCCCATACCCCCTCCCATCTGCGTCTCCCTCCTACCCTCCCTATCCTAACTCTCTAGGTGATCACAAAGCACCAGTCTGATCTCCCATGTGATGAACCTGCTTCCCACTAGCAATCTATTTTACATTTGGTAGTCTATATATGTCCATGACACTTTCTCACTTCGTCTCAGTTTACCCTTCTGCCTCCCTGTGTCCTCAAGTCCATTCTCTACGTCTGTGTCTTTATTCCTCTCCTGTCCCTACATTCTTCAGAACGATTTTTTTTTTTTTAGATCCCATATATATGTGTTAGCATAGGGTATTTGTTTTTCTCTTTCTGACTTACTTCAATCTGTATGACAGACTCTAGGTCCATCCGCCTCACTAAAAAGAACTCAATTTCATTTCATTTTATGGCTGAGTAATATTCCATTATATATAAGTGCCACATCTTCTTTATCTATTCATCTGTTGATGGACATTTAGGTTGCTTCCATGTCCTGGCTATAATAAATGAAGCTGCAATGAACATTGTGGTACATGTATTATGTATGTATTATGTATTGTATTATGATTTTCTCAGGGTATATGCCCAGTAGTGGGATTGCTGGGTTATTTGGTGGTTCTAGTTTTGGTTTTTTAAGGGACCTCCATACTGTTCTCAGTAGTGGCTGTATCAATTTTCATTCCCACCAACAGTGCAAGAGGGCTCCCTTTTCTCCACACCCTCTCCAGCATTTGTTGTTTGTAGATTTTTTGATGATGGCCATTCTGACCGGTGTGAAGTGATACCTCATTGTAGTTTTGATTTGCATTTCTCTAATGATAGTGATGTTGAGCGACCTTTCATGTGTTGCTGGCAATCTGTATATCTTCTTTGGAGAAATGTCTATTTTGCTCTTCTTCCCATTTTCGGATTGGGTTGTTTGTTGTTTTGGTATTGAGCTGTATGTGTTGCTTGTAAATTTTGGAGATTAATCCTTTGTCAGTTGCTTCATTTGCAAATCTTTTCTCCCATTCTGAGGGCTGTCTTTTTGTCTTGTTAATGGTTTCCTGAGCTGTGCAAAGGCGTTTAAGTTTCATTAGGTCCCACTTGTTTATTTTTGTTTTTATTTCCATTTCTCTAGGAAGTGGGTCAAAAAGGATCTTGCTGTGATTTATGTCATAGAGATTTCTGCCTATGTTTTCCTCTAAAAGTTTTACAGTGTCTGGCCTTACGTTTAGGTCTTTAATCCATTTTGAGTTTATTTTTGCGTATGGTGTTAAGGAGTGTTCTAATTTCATTCTCTTGCATGTAGCTGTCCAGTTTTCCCAGCACCACTTAGAGAAGAGGCTGTCTTTTCTCCATTGTATATTCTTGCCTCCTTTATCAAAAATAAGGTGACCATATGTGCATGGGTTTACCTCTGGGCTTTCTATCCTGTTCCATAGATCTTTATATTTTTTTTGTGCCAGTACCATACTGTCTTGATTACTGTAGCTTTGTAGTATAGTCTGAAGCCAGGGAGCCTGATTCCTTCAGCTCCATTTTTTGTTCTCAAGATTCCTTTGGCTATTTGTGGTCTTTTGTGTTTCCATACAAATTGTGAAAATTTTTGTTCTAGTTCTGTGAAAAATGCCATTGGTAGTTTGATAGGGATTGCATTGAATCTGTAGATTGCTTTGGGTAGTGGAGTCATTTTCACAATGTTGATTTTTCCAATCCAAGAACATGGTATATCTCTCCATCTGTTTGTATCATCTTTAATTTCTTTCATCAGTGTC
>NC_041215.1:128872668-128890677 GCF_002837175.3 Physeter macrocephalus | reverse complement strand
CTGCTACTTTACCAAATTCATTGATTAGCTCTAGTAGTTTTTGGTGGCATCTTTAGGATTCTCTATGTATAGTATCATGTCATCTGCAAACAGTGACAGTTTTACTTCTTTTCTGATTTGGATTTCTTTTATTTGATTTTCATGTCTGATTGCTATGGCTAAAACTTCCAAAACTATGATGAATAATGATGGTGAGAGTGGGCAACCTTGTCTTGTTCCTGATCTTAGTGGAAATGGTTTCAGTTTTTCACCATTGAAAATGATGTTGGCTGTGGGTTTGTCATATATGGCTTTTATTATGTTGAAGTAAGTTCCCTCTATGCCTACTTTCTCGAGGGTATTTGTCATAAATTTGTGTTGAATTTTGTCGAAATCTTTTTCTGCATGTATTGAAATGATCACATGGTTTTTCTCCTTCAATTTATTAATATGGTTTATCACAATGATTGATATGCATATGTTGAAGAATCCTTGCATTCCTGTGTTTAACCCCACTTGATCATGGTGTATGATCTTTGTAAGGTGCTGTTGTGTTCTGTTTCCTTGTATTTTGTTGAGGAATTTTGCATCTATGTTCATCAGTGATACTGCCCTGTAGTTTTCTTATTTTGTGACATCATTGTCTCCTTTTGGTATCAGGGTGATGGTGGCCTCGTAGAATGAGTTTGGGAGCCTTCTTCCCTCTGCTATATTTCGGAAGAGTTTGAGAAGGATAGGTGTTAGCTCTTCTCTAAATGTTTGATAGAATTCGCCAATGAATCATTCTGGTCCTTGGCTTTTGTTTGTTGGAAGATTTTAAATCACAGTTTCAATTTCAGTGCTGTGATTGGTTTGTTTATATTTTCTATTAATACCTAGTTCAGTCTCGTAGCATTGTGCTTTTCTAAGAATTTGTCCATTTCTTCCAGGTTGTCCATTTTATTGGCATACATTTTCTTGTAGTAATCTCTCATAATCCTTTGTATTTCTGCAGTGTCAGTTGTTACTTCTCCTTTTTCATTTCTAATTCTATTGATTTGAGTCTTCTCCCTTTTTTTCTTGATGAGTCTGGCCAATGCTTTATCAATTTTGTTTACCTTCTCAAAGAACCAGCTTTTGTTTTTATTGATCTTTGCCATTGTTTCCTTCATTTCTTTTTCATTTATTTCTGATCTGAACTTTATGATTCCTTTCCTTCTGCTAACTTTGGGGTTTTTATCCTTCTTTCTCCAATTGCTTTAGGTGTAAGGTTAGTTTGTTTATTTGAGATTTTCCTTGTTTCTTGAGGTAAGATTGTATTGCTATAAACCTCCCTCTTAGAAGTGCTTTTGCTGCATCCCATATTTTTTGGGTTGTCATGTTTTCATTGTTATTTGTTTTCTAGGCATTTTTTTGAGTTCCTGTTTGATTTCTTCAGTGATCTCTTGGTTATTTAGTAATGTATTGTTTAGCCTCCATGTGTTTCTATTTTTTACAAATTTTTTTTCCTGTAATTGATATCTAGTGTCATAGCGTTGTGGTCGGAAAAGATACTTGATACAATTTCAATTTTCTTAAATTACCAAGGCTTGATTTGTGACACAAGATATGATCTATTCTGGAGAATGTTCCATGAGCACTTGAGAAGAAAGTGTATTCTGTTGTTTTTTGATGGAATGTCCTATACATATCAATTAAGTCCATCTTGTTTAATGTATGATTTAAAGCTTGTGTTTCCTTATTTATTTTCATTTTGGATGATCTGTCCATTGGTGAAAGTGGGTGTTAAAGTCCCCTACTATGATTGTGTTACTGTCAATTTCCCCTTTTGTGGCTGTTAGCATTTGCCTTATGTATTGAGGTTCTCCTATGTTGGGTGCATAAATATTTACAATTGTTATATCTTATTCTTGGATTGATCCCTTGAGCATTATGTAGTGTCCTTCTTTGTCTCTTGTCTTTATTTTAAAGTCTGTTTCGTCTGATATGAGAATTGCTACTCCAGCTTTCCTTTGATTTCCATTTGCATGGAATATCTTTTTCCATCCCCTCACTTTCAGTCTGTATGTGTCCCTAGGTCGGAAGTGGGTCTTTCATAGACAGCATATGTATGTGTCTTGTTTTTGTATCCATTCAGCCAGTCTATGTCTATTGGTTGGAGCATTTAATCCATTTACATTTAAGGTAGTTATTGATATTTATGTTCCTATTACCATTTTCTTAATTGTTTTAGGTTTGTTATTATAGGTCTGTTCCTTCTCTTGTGTTTCCTGCCTAGAGAAGTTCCTTTAGCATTTGTTGTAGAGTTGGTTTTGTGGTTCTGAATTCTCTTAGCTTTTGCTTGTCTGTAAAGCTTTTTACTTCTGCATCGAATCTGAATGAGATCCTTGCTGGACAGAGTAATCTTGGCTGAAGATTTTCCCCTTTCATCACTTTAAATATGTCCTGCCATTCCCTTCTGGCTTGCAGAGTTTTTGCTGAAAGATCAGCTGTTAACCTTATAGGGATTCCCTTATATGTTATTTGTTGCTTTTCCCTTTTTGCTTTTAATATTTTTTCTTTGTACTTAATTTTTGGTAGTTTGAGTAATGTGTCTTGGTGTGTTTCTCCTTCAGTTTATCGTGTATAGGACTCTTTGTGCTTTCTCGGTTTGATTGACTATTTCCTTTCCCATATTAGGGAAGTTTTCCACTATAATCTCTTGAAGAATTTTCTCAGTCCCTTTTTTTTTTTCCTCTTCTTCTTCTGGGACCTCTATAATTCAAATGTTGGTGCATTTAATTTTGTCCCAGAGGTCTCTGAGAGTGTCCTCAATTCTTTTCATTCTTTTTTCTTTATTCTGCTCTGTGGTAGTTATTTCCACTATTTTATCTTCCAGGTCACTTATCCGTTTTTCTGCCTCAGTTATTCTGCAATTGATTCCTTCTAGAGAATTTTTAATTTCATTTATTGTGCTGTTCATCATTGTTTGTTTGCTGTTTAGTTCTTCTAGGTCCTTGTTAATTGTTTCTTGTATTTTCCCATGTTATTTCCAAGATTTTGGATCATCTTTACTATCATTACTCTGAATTCTTTTTCAGGTAGACTGCTTATTTCCCCTTCATTTGTTTGGGCTGGTGGGTTTTTGAAGAATTTTCTCAGTCCCTTTTTTTTTTTCCTCTTCTTCTTCTGGGACCTCTATAATTCAAATGTTGGTGCATTTAATTTTGTCCCAGAGGTCTCTGAGAGTGTCCTCAATTCTTTTCATTCTTTTTTCTTTATTCTGCTCTGTGGTAGTTATTTCCACTATTTTATCTTCCAGGTCACTTATCCGTTTTTCTGCCTCAGTTATTCTGCAATTGATTCCTTCTAGAGAATTTTTAATTTCATTTATTGTGCTGTTCATCATTGTTTGTTTGCTGTTTAGTTCTTCTAGGTCCTTGTTAATTGTTTCTTGTATTTTCCCATGTTATTTCCAAGATTTTGGATCATCTTTACTATCATTACTCTGAATTCTTTTTCAGGTAGACTGCTTATTTCCCCTTCATTTGTTTGGGCTGGTGGGTTTTTACCTTGCTCCTTTATCTGCTGTGTTTCTCTGTCTTCTCATTTTTCTTAAATTACTGTTGGGGGTCTCCTTTTCCCAGGCTGCAGGTGTGTAACTCCCATTGTTTTTGGTGTCTGCCCCCAGTGGCCAAGGTGGGTTCAGTGGGTGTGTAGGCTTCCTGGTGGAGGGGACTGGTGCCTGTGTTCTGGAGAATGAGGCTGGATCTTTTGTTTCTGGTGGGCAGGACGGCATCTGGTGGTGTGTTTTGTGGCATCTGTGACGTTATTATGATTTTAGACAGCCTCTCTGCCAATGGGTTCAGTTGTGTTTCTGTCTTGCTAGTTGTTTGGCATAGATGTCCAGCACTGTAGCTTGATGGTCGTTGAGTGGAGCTGGGTCTTAGCATTGGGATGGAGATCTCTGGGAGAGTTTTTGCCGTTTGATATTACATGGAGCCAGGAGGTCTCTGGTGGATCAATGTCTTGAACTCAGCTCTCCCACCTCAGAGGCTCAGACCTGACTCCCGGTTGGAACACCAAGACCCTGTCAGACACACGGTCTCTGAAACTGTTACCCATGTGCAGCACAGAGTCAGGGTTAGCACTCGGTTTTGTTGGGAGAATAAATGCATGTAAAATGCCTGGCTCTGAACCCCTACTGAAATCAACCAGGACCCAGTGGGACTCCTGGACACAAAAGCTTCTGCCCATTTTTTAATTGGGTTGTTTGTTTTTTGGATATTGAGCTCCATGAGCTATTTATATGTTTTGAAGATTAATCCTTTGTCCACTGGCACAGCTCTATCTTCTTTGACCCACCTCCTAGAGTAATGAAAATTAAAAAAAAAAAATAAACAAATGGGACCTAATTAAACTTATAATCTTTTGCACAGCAAAGGAAACCATAAACAAGATGAAAAGACATCCCTCAGAATGGGAGAAAATATTTGCAAATCAAATACACCTACTTCTTTCTAACCCTAATCCTCTTGCCTAGTCCAGGCCACCATCTTGTGTTGACTAAAATATTGTGATAACCTCTAACTGATCTCTTTGCATCAATTTTTGCCTAGCTCCAGTCAATTTTTTTTTACCTTTACTTCCAGTAAATTTTAACAGTTTAAATCTGAACTTAAACTTTCCCTGGGTAAAAGTCAATTAATAGTTTCCAAAATTTTTAATATGGCCTAAACTTTCTGTCTCACTGGCCCTTGCTTTTCTCTCCAGACTGTATTACACTGTGGCTTACTTTCTCCACTTGAACCGTATGGGACTTTCCACAATTTTTTTTTTAATATGGTATGTGGTGTTTTACTGGTAAACTAGTTATTGTAAGAATTAAACATATACATTATTATAACCAATAACTGTAAATGTTGCTATTGATCACTTATTATTATGGTATTCATTTTAACTCATTTGTGACTGTCCTCTTATGGGCAGTCTTTATTTATTTATTCTTTTAAAATTTTTTTAAAATTTTTATACAATTTTCAAAGTTACACTCCATTTACAGTTAATATGAAATATTGATTATGAAATACAAGATTTTTCACATTCTTTTTAACTATTGTATTATATTCTACTGCACATTATGTATCTATTATGCCATAATGCACTTAATCAGTGTCCTATTATTGCACATCTAGAATAAATTCCTAGATGAGGAATTGCATATTTTAGTTTTAATTGATCTTGTTAAATAGCTTTCTCTATTTATTTATTTTTTGAAGCATAGTTGACTTACAGTGTTGTATTAGTTTCAGGTGTACAGGAAAGTGATTCAGTTTCATATATATATATATATATATATATATATATATGCATTCTTTTTCAGATTATTTTCCCTAATTGGTTATTACAAAATATTGAGTATAGTTCTCTGTGCCATACAGTAGGTCCTTGTTGGTTATCTCTTTTATATATAATAGTGTGTATATCTTGATGACTAAATTATTATGAAAAGTATGAGAGGACTTACACTGACTCACACACTGAAATCTCTTAGGAAATACCCCTGGATGCTCCTTCAGATGTTGTATCATCTGTAATCCAGAGTCTTCTTCTCCCTGACCACGAGGCCACAGAGCACTCACCCAGATTTTCTTGCCTCTCCTTCCTTGATTGCTTATGGTGCTAAACTTACGTCACTGTGGCTTATCAGCACATAAATGGAGTTTTCTCTATCTTGTTTCTTCAGGTCCACAGTCTGGCTCTCTGGGTTTACAGATACTGCTCAAAGTTTCACCTCCAATGTCTAAGTTATTGTGGCGTAGGCTCCAGCTGTAAGAGTTAAGTCTTCCTTGATACTGCTTTATGCTCATTGCCTTAGCTACTGTTTTTCTTCAGCTGGGTTGGTGAGGGTTTTCTACCTTCAGCACTAGCCATGAATTATGTTGAACAAACTTCACAGTTTTGATATTCCATCTTAACTGAAGTTTAAGAAATGTTATTCAAAAGTGGTAGACCAATGTTTTAACCAATGTCTCTAACTTCAAATTCCTTATGAAATATCATACTGTTACAAATCAAATAACAATTAATAGTGGGCAATTAAAAGTGACCTCTTTCTGACAATAAAATAAGCCATGGGCTATGTGGGATAATATTCTATTCAGTAGAACCCGTTTCTAAGCTAGTTAAGAGAACTGTTGACTTTATTATTCTTTTTATTTTAGATAGGAGGAATAAGCTTTAAAATAAAGTGTTTTAATTTGTTTATTCCAGATCAAGTGAATAAATTACTTTTTTGAGATATGGAGGAACGGATGACGCCCAGTATTAAACCAAGGTGAAGGTTGGAGACACTTTACTGGCAATAAATCTTACCTCTAAGCTAAGAATTTGAGGGTTGGTTGATAAAGAAACATTTAAGGATTCATAAGAGAGGGATTCAATGATAGATTACAGGGTGACATCAAAAGTATTATAAAATAACTTTTAGAGAAAATAAACTATATAAATAAAGATACCAAAAAATTAACATTGAACTTAATGAGATTTTGAGATATTGCTTAAGATGAACCATCCTGACAAGTTAATTTGTGCTGAAGAAGGTATTGATGTTTGTGATTATAAATCTCTGGAGTTTGAACAGAGAGACTATTTGGAGCCCAGACAGAATGTACCCATTGCTCATGCTTTGGGATCCCCATCAGAACAACATGTTACCAAATTGCAAATTCAGTGATCTTCATCTGGAGCTAAATTTCAATTGTTAACTGAGAACAAATAACATGTTATTTTAGCTATTCTCCCTTGGTTATTTGCATTACTGAGAATGTTTTACTTCTTCTCTCGCTTATCTCTTCATTTCCTCAACTGGAAATCTTCATGTGCAACTAAGAGATAATACTTTCAGATACTTTTTAGCCATATATACATATACATATCATGGCTCAAACTGTGTTTCTGATATTCTGCTCCAAAACACATCCTCTTGCAGACTTACCCATAACTTCATTCCTCTAGATGCTCAAATTGATGGCCTTATTTTCTCAATTGACCTTTCTTTTACTTCTAAAACCCACAGTTGTTCCATCAGCAAATATTTTTAGTTCTGCTTTGAAAATATATCCAGTTTGACCATCTCCCCTTACCCCCACCAATACCACCCTGATACAAGACACCTCTCCTGTTGATTATTACTGTAGCATCCCCTGGGACTCTTGGTCTTGCCTACCCTGAGCAGCCAGACAAACCCTGTTTTTTTTTTTCTAAAAAAAGACAGGGACTTCCCTGGTGGCCCAGTGGGTAAGACCTCACCTTCCAATGCAGGAGGTGTGGGTTTGATTCCTTGTCAGGAGCTAAGATCCCACATGCTTTGTGGCCAAAAAACCAAAACATAAAACAGAAGAAATATTGTAACAAATTCAATAAAGACTTTAAAAATTGTCCACATCTAAGAAGAATCTTAAAAATAATAGAGACAGTTCATTTCACTTCTCTACTCAAAACTCTTTATTTCATCGTCATCTCACTCAAAATAAAAGGTTTCAGTTCTAACCATGACCTGATCCACTGCTGCTTCCTTGGCTTCATCCGTCCATCCCTAGCCCACTTTTAGAGACTCCAGCCACACTGGGCTCCTGTGTTAGTTTAGTTTCTTCAAGAAGAAGACTTCAAGATGGAATAAGATGGACAAGAGGTTTATTGGTGGAGATTGTCAAAGATAAGCACAGCTGGACATTAATTAAGGTGATGAAAACAGATTTTATCCAGTAACTGCTGGCAGTAGGGAAAATAGATGAGCTCCATTCAGATGTGGACAGGGGTTTTTGGACATTTTTTAAAATTACTTTTTATTGGAATATAGTTGCTTTACAATGTTGTGCTAGCGTCCACTGCACAGCAAAATGAAGCAGCCATACATATACATATATTCCCTCCATTTAGGACACTACAGTGCATTAAGTAGAGTCCCCTGTGCTATACAGTGTGTTCCCATCAGTTGTCTATCTTATACATAGTATCAGTAGTGTATGTGTGTCAATCCCAGTCTCCCAGTTCCTCCCACCCACCCCTTTCCCTCTTGGTATCCATACATTTGTTCTCTATGTCTGTGTCTCTAATTCTGCTTGGATTTTAAAGGGAGAGTAAAAGAGAGAGGAGAGCAGGTGCCCAAGAGAGTCAGAGAAGTGAAAAATCACAAAGGGTCGGTCAGTGTAAATGTGATTAGGCCAGCTGTGTCTGTTGGCCGGCAATTATTGAAGTTAAGACTCTATCACCCCACAGAACCTGGGAGGCAGAGGTCCTATTTTTTGATGATAACATTGGAAAGGAATGGCTTTCAGGTCCTTGAGGCTTTCAGGTCCTGCTTCTGAGTTGTACAAGATACATAGTCACCACTGTAAGCCCTTTCCAGTAAATCTAAGTAAGGGTGATCTGGACCTATCATCAGCCGTTGGCTAGAACAAATAGTAAATGTTCCTGGCAGTGTTGAGTTTTCTCAGGCAGGCATTTTAGTAGGGGGCTAGGGTTATCCTAGAGACACACCTTATGCTGCTAGAAGTCATGCTAGGGTTTGGTCAAGTCTCTTCGTGCAGGGGTTTGGACAGTGTTAATATGGGTCTGCAGAGAATTCTGCAGTTCTCAAAATGCCTGAGAATTAAGGGGAGGAAGCAGGAGTAGGTAGGCAGAGTTTTCACACCATGCTGCAGGTCTGATACAGGAGAGGAAAGATAATTGGGTTAGAATAGTGTCAGACTCTGAGTCAGTCTAAGAAAGTTTTGGCCAGGCTGATGGGGAATCCTCACAAGTCCTCCAAGTCCTCAAAGTATAATGAAAGGAGTCCCCATCCCACAGGTCGGGGCCTGCGCTCGTGCCCTCACCGTGGTCAGTCATTGGCTGGGAGCAGCCTACGGGAAGCGTGGCTTCAGTGCGAACATGGTGGGAATCCAGGGGGAATGAAAACTGGGGCTGTAGCCAACTATTGCCACCACAGCAGGAAATCCAACCATGGTGTTTTCGCGGCCACCGCACCATCTTACTGTCGCTTGAGCACTCCAGGGCCCTTCCTTTCCACCTACGTTCCTCTGTATGGAACACTCTGGTGTTAACATCCACAGAGCCCTTTCACGTTGGGGAGGACTCAGGCTGTACTCAAAATCCCCCATTCAGGGAAGCCTCCCAATCCACCCTGTCTCAAGTGTTACCCACTGACATTTTATATACCACTTCCTTGATGTATTTTTTCTTTCTGAGCACTTATTGCCATTTAACATATCCTATATTTTATTGTTTATTGTTTGTCTCCCCCCAGCTAGAAAGTAAAGAGTTTGTGTTGTGATTGTGACTATATTCCCAGCAGCTAGAATAGTATTAGAAAACATAGTAGGTGCTTAATAAATGCCTGTAAAATAATCTCATTTTAATAAAAGCAATGTGACTATAGACTTTTCACCTCAGAATATTCTAGCCTTTCTTCTGTAGCTTGGGAAAAGTCAAGTGATGTCTTCTCATAGATCTCAAGCAGTGTTAGCACTAGGGTTATTTACAGGTTATTTACTTTTTGGCTGTGTCCAAGGTTGGGTTTTTTATTCTACATTTTTAATCTTCAATGCTGCCTCACCGATAAAGCAAGTACTAACCTCCCACTTGGTGAAACAACTAAGTATCAGGTAATTTCTAGAATTGAGACTGTCTTGGGAAACCACCTGAAAATCCAAAATGTACTTCGGCTGGGGATCTCATTTTAGGATTATTCTAGGATTTGTCTTCTTCCTCTGATATGGGGTCAGATACGGGGTGGGGAAGGTAGTTTCAGGATGCTTGCTCCATTTTGCAATTCGTTTGCACTTCTAAGTTTGCTAGGCTTTGCAACCTAGTTTGCTAAGTTGTTAAAAACAAAACAAAACCTACAGAGACCTGAGCAATTATTCCATATACTCTATGTTTTATGTCCATTGTTGCTTGCTACTTTAGGATCTGTTAATGTTCAACATCAAGGTACAAACTAGTGTTCCATCTGGGATTTAGAGAATACTCACATGGCTGACTGGCCAAGATAATTGATGGGAATGAAAAAAAACAATCCCAGAACAGTTGGAAGAATTCTTTTTCTTCTTCCTAATTTACAGAATGAAAGACACAGAGAGGAAATGATCTCTGCCAGATGAATGAACATTAGACAATGACTTCTGGAAGACAATATTTCTCTTTAAGATTTTATTTTCAACTTCCGAAGTAGAAATGAACTTACAATAAAGTAAGTTTGACATGTATACTGCCAGTCTGTTTATGAATCCCAGTTTTATCACAACACAAATAGATAAATAATAGAAGCCCATAATGCTTGTCTCTGAAATTGTAGTTAAACTGAAGCTCAGTATGCAGGAAACAAAAGATGAATGGTCTTTCATAAACATGTTTTTCTAACATAATCTGCTCATATAAACAACTGGCAGTTCATCCTCTGGGGATTCTTGTTAGCCAGGTTTTTCAAAGCTTCAGTGAATGGATTGAGTTTCAGAATTATTTCCCAACTTCGTGCTGTTTGGAGGAAACATCTGTTTACTGTATGTAAATGAACAGGACATTCTGTTCTTTTAGGGACTCAAGAAAGAGCCCTTAAAATAGGCCAGTTTGGCAAATAAGGAAATAGAGTCTCTTCAAAGGACTACAAATAAAGTCTAGCGAGAGAGATTGTAAAGATAGCAGTTTTTTTTTTTTTTCTCTTAAACATTTCTGTATTTGGATCCAACCAGGAATGGCTATTTCCCTTTGATTAAAAACCTGTGTAGAGCTTTTGGCTGTCTTCTTGCTTCTTCCCTTCTCGTTTGGTCATCAGACAGACTGAAGGCAGGAAACAGATTTGCCTCGTGGAAGGAGTGTACAACAGACAGCGAGGAGAGACGAGACGGTAAATCTTAGTTCGGTTAATACTTCCACATGTCTGGCAAACACCCTTGGAAGGACAGGAGTCCAGACACTTTGAAGCAGATACCTCAGCATGTGCCTTCCTTTCATATTCTATTCAGCCTCTTGCCCCAAATTGATGTGCTCATCTTGTACATACTAATTTTGCCTGAGCTGAGCTTGGCCTGAGGGCAAAAGGCCATCCTTCTGTAGTGCTGGCTGGAGACAGCATGAATAATGCTTCGAGTCAGTCGGATACAACTCCTGTGCAAAGACAAACAAGGGAAGTCTCACCTTACAAATGAATGTGGTTTTATAACCCTGAGGGAACTGGTTGCTTTCTTAAATTCTAACTCTTAGCAGAAAACTGAAAATTAACATCATAGGGATCTGTAAGAATTTGGGGGTTTATTCATTATCCTAAGTATCTCAGTTACTTTTTAGTATTTAAAATATAAGTATCTCTGTGTATTGAACAGAATATAGCCACGCTTTTTATACAATAAATATAATGCACTGTTGATATGAAAAATTTATGATGCTTTTTCCAACAAATACTACCGAGATCTAATTAATACCTCCCCATTTTTTTTTTCCATTTCAAAAGACAGTTTAGGTAGCCATGTCTTAGCATGAGGTTTTACTTACGGTTTCCTTTAAACTAGAGGTAATACATTTTATTGGTACTCTATTTTATGAATATTTCTAATAACTGTCTCTTGTTCTTCTCTTCCTTTTCTTTCATGTTCCTCTGACCCTTAGCAATAATTTTATTTAAAGCAGTCTATATGTAGAGCCCTGCTTTTAAGTTTCTGGCTTTACCTCATTTCTCTGTGATTGAGATGAGTATACATACAGGGGTGATGGGAATCTCCCCAAATTATTTTTTTTTTCAATACCAACAAACTTGGAAGAGCTCTACTTTTTTTTTGAAACCAAATACCAGGGCACTTAAATAAACTGAACTGGGGTCTTGCTCTTTATAGTTTTTAGTTTTCCTTTTGAATCTCCTCTCTGAAGGAACTATGTGAATGATCTTAAAACAATGCAGATGTCAATGATGAAACCAGCAGGACGAACATGTGCACAAAATAATAGTGTACATGTATCCCCTCACCTCAAACAACAGAAGAAGGTCGAACTTGGATAGAGAGGGAGAAGGGGAAATGGTTGGTGCACAGCTGCCTTTAAGTGTGCATACGTGTGCGTTTAGATTTTTTTGCTTCAAACTTCTACTGTGACCACTGGCTACCCAGAAGTATTGGGGAAAAACTTATTGTCTTTCTTTGCCCATCAGGAAATACTTGCCAATTTTGATTACATAGGACTAAGACCAGAGTTAAAAGTGTCACTGTCTTTGCTTCAACTGTCATAGTCTTGTTGTCAACAAGTGGCACCTTGTTATCAGAGCCTGGACCTGGGTCTTTCTCCTTGTCTCCCTTTCTAGAATTCATGTTCTTACCCATCTCATTCAGTTCTATCTGATGACTTGAATGCAGATCTACACATCTTTATGAAGAGTTAACTTCATGCATGTTTCCACTTTTTATTCAGAATGTTGAAGGTTGATCTTGACACCCTCCTTTAGAAATTATCTCCATCCTGGGGCCACTTGGCTTTTATAACTGATGACATGTTGATGCCAGTCCGTTTAAATAATATTTTCTTTCTACCTCTCAATTTTCTGTTTTACAACACTATAGGGCTCTCTGAGTCAGAGCCCATTGATTTTTCAATTTTATGAACTTACTCCTCCCTGTTAACTGATGTAATAGTAAAATTCTTTGCTTTAACATCTTGCTTATGTGGCATTCTCATCAGTCTTATAGATCTTTCTGACCTATTTTGTTACCTAGCACAGATAGCAGGGTGTGTTCTGTGAACAGGAAAAGATCAAACTGGCTTCAGTAGCGTACTACACAGAGGACTAATGGTGAATATGATTAGTTTAGTGCAATAACTTCAACCAAATTGGGGTGAGTCTTGAATACCAGGCTTAGAAGTCCAAATTTTATCCTGGAGGAAATAAGGACAAGAGCATGAAACCAAAGTTTTAGGAAGACTGACCTGTCTGACACTGAAGAGCAACATAACACGTGGGAGAGATCAGGATAAATATCAGGTGATTTAAGTCCTAGTCCATATTCCCTAAACGTGATTCTTTTTTAAATTGTTTTTAATAAATTTATTTTATTTTTTATTTATTTTATTTTTGGCTGTATTGGGCCTTCGCGGCTGTGCGTGGGTTTTCTCTAGTTGCAGCGAGCGGGGGCTACTCTTCATTGAGGTGCGCGGGCTTCTCATTGTGGTGGCTTCTCTTTGTTGCGGAGCACGGGCTCTAGGTGCGTGGGCTTCAGTGGTTGTGGCTCGCAGGCTCTAGAGCACAGGCTCTGTAGTTGTGGTGCATGGGCTTAGCTACTCCACGACATGTGGGATCTTCCCGGACCAGGGATCGAACCCGTGTTCCCTGCTTTGGCAGGCAGATTCTTAACCACTGCGCCACCAGGGAGGTCCCCCTAAATGTGACTTTGGGGAAGATATTTCTGTTGTTTTAGTGCCCTAATGTCTAAAATTAAGAGTTTTAATCAGATTTGTTTCTACGGTCTTTTAAGAATCCAGTAGCTGTATTGTATTTTATCCTCAGTAAAGTCACAATAGAAATAATGAAGCCCATGATTTCAACTGAACAGAAAGGCTGTGTAAGTAAACAACGAGGTTGGAGGAAGAGCAGGAGAAAAGTCTTAAGAGAAAAAACGTCGAGAAAAACGTAAAACCTATTGTGTTGAAACACTTTGTCTATGGGCTTCCCTGATGTAATAATTTCTGCACCAAAATCATCATCCCTAAGTTGGTTTAACTTTGGGGGAATTTTATAAGCAAAAACCAATGCACTACTGTAGGAACAGTGACTACTCACAATAGCTTTTTCAAGGATGAGTCACTATAATTACAGGTCCCACGGGCATTATGGTTGAATTTGAGCTGCAGAAAATGAGTTTTCTCACTGATCAAGGATGCATTTTGGTAATTGCTGGGACCTATATAATTTCTGAAATTATTATTATTTGTTTGTTTGTTACCATTAGCAGATATTAAAAAAAGAACCTCACTATGTGACCTTGGGTGAATTACTTACATTGTTTAATTCCTCATTTAACAGAAGACATTTTAGACTAAAACATTTCTTATAGTATTATAGTGTTATAAATACTAAATAGAGACAGTTACTTTCACATATCATAAAAATGTAACTTTTTCAATGAATAATCTGATCTTTAATGTTGAATATCCAGCCTTTATTTATCCAGTAAAAGGATTTGAGAAAGCGCTCCCTCCTTCAAGGCTTTATCACTTAAAAGACAAAGATAGGCAAAGGTCAGTTGCCTTCTTCTAATATCAGTAAGTGAGGATTTCCCCTTTTCTGAGTCTTATTTTTAAATGTGTAGATCTAATATCATTCTTTTTAGAGTTCATATTCTACTGCTTAATTGTAGAAATATCTGATTTTAGAAGGGACTAGCTGTGGAGTTTCACCTACATGAAATGGGGGTTATCTTCTGGTGACTACCTTAAAACATCCCTTACATTATTTACAAAATACATGTCTCATAGATATAACCCTGGACAGTGACTCTTACACACACCGTGTTTTGAGAAACAGTGTGCCAAATTGAAAGACAAGGCAAATCTACAAGACTGAGTGTATCGATCAGGGTTCTCTAGAGAAACAGAACCAATAGCATATGTAGAGATATTTAAGAAGAGATTTATTATGGGAATTGACCTACATCATTATGGAAGCTGAGTTATGCCATGCAACCTGGAGAATTCGGAATGCTGATGGTATAAGGCAGTCCAAGTCCCAACTGATGGTGTAACTCCCAGTCTGAGACTAAAGGCCTGGAAACTGGGGTGTGGGGGAAATTGGTGTTAAGTCCCATAGTCCAAAGGCCTGAGAACAAGGAGCTCTGATGCCCAAGGGCAGGAGAAGATGGGTGTCTCAGCTCGGAAGAAAAGCAAGAATTTAACCTTGGGACTTCCCTGGAGGTCCAGTGGTTAAGACTTCCCCTTCCAATGCAGGAGGTGTGGGTTCGATCCCTGGTCGGGGAGCTAAGATCCCACATGCCTCGTAGCATAAAACAGAAGCAATATTGTAACAAATTCAATAAAGACTTTAAAAATGGTCCACATCAAAAAAATCTTTAAAAAAAAATAGAACTTAACCTTTCTCCACATTTGTGTTCTTTTCAGGACCTCATCAGATTGGATGATGTCTACCTGCACTGGGGAAGATGATCTTCTTTACTAAGTCATTGATTCAAATGCTAATCTCTTGCAGAAACACCCTCACAGATAAACCCAGAAATAATTTTACCAGCTATCTGGGCATCCCTTTGTCCAGTCAAGTTGACTCACAAAATTAACCATCACGCTCGGACTGTTAGGTCCCTAACAGCAAGTAGGAGACACAAAGGCAGATTTACCACTAAGCTAATGAGACACAAGATACACCGGCTCTCACTTGCACAAGGGACCTTCCAAGGCCCTGGACAGAACTGTAACAAAGTATGGTTCATATGGTTCTGTACAAGTTGTTCATGTAAGATATTTACTTCCGATTGGTCAAGACTGCTGCCTCTTTCCACTTTAATTTATCCTCTTTCATATTCCACCTACTGGTTAGAAGTATTGTAATGTCCAAAGACATTTTTGGGATCTAGTTAAGGGCAAATTAAGTTGAGGTACCTATAGTTTGAGTTTGGCGCGGTTCTCAGTCGACTATTTCCTGGGTAGAGGCAAGATATTGCAGCTATTCCAAGGGCAGAAATGGCTCTCGGGAATTTTTCCACCACCCACTGCACCAACTTACCAAGCATCTCGTTATGAACATGCCTGACCAAAGGTTGTACCGCAATGTGAATGTAAATCATGTCTCTGGCACTATGAAAAAGTAAAAAAAGGGAAAGGAAACAAGACTTGATGTCCACGGAACCTGGAGTTAATCTGTATAAAATCCTTCCAGTCATCAGACATGCGGAATTTTAAACGAAGGATTTCTCATTGATACCTGGTCAAAACAGAAGGGCCTGATACACCTCTGTTACTCTTTTTGGGGGGTGGGCGGGAGCGGGAGGGCAATATTTTTGACTGAGTACTTTTCATCACCTCTTTATATGACAACTTAGGAACAAAACAGAAGTTTTTCATGTCAAAAATTTTCAATAATGCAGTGTGTTTAAAAAATACATGTATATGCATACATACACACAGAAATCACATGAAATCATCTGTAACAGGTCAATATGAGGGAAAGTTGATAGAGGTTTTCTCAAATTCAGCACAATAATAAACATTTTCATCATGTTACCATTAATGAGTTGCAAAGCTAAGAAGTATGTTTCCTAAAATCTCTGTAAGAGAAAAATAAATTTTGATTAATCATACTAGATAAATAAATTCCCAAGGGCTGCCATAACAAAGTACCACAAACTGGGTGACTTAAAACAGTAAAAGCTTATTGTCTCACATCTTTGGAGAAATTCCAGAAGTCCAAAATCGCGGTGTTGGCAGGGTCACGCTCCCTCTGAAGCCTCTGGGGCAAGATTCTCTCTGGACTCTTCTAGCATCTGGTAGCCCCAAATGTTCCTCGGTTTGGAGCAGTATCACTCCAATCTCTGTCTCCCCCTTCACATGGTCTTATCCCTGTGTTTTTGTGTCTTCGCTTGGATACCCCTCATAGTGGCTTAAGGGGTCCACCCTACTCCAGTATTACCTCATCTTAATTTAACTAATTATATCTGCAACAATCCTATTTCCAAATCAGACCCCATTTTGAAATACCGGCTGTTAGGAATCCAACATAATCTTTTGCGGGGGACACCATTCAATTCATAAAATAGAGAAGTGACTAATTTATCTTTTAATTCTCTCCACAGAAAAAACTCTTCCTAAGTTGTCATATAAAGAGATGATGAAAAGTACTCAGTCAAAAATATTGCCCTCCCGCTCCTGCCCGCCTCCCAAAAAGAGTAACAGAGGTGTATCAGGCACTTAATTAAGAAGGCAATGTTTTCAAAACTCTTTTGTGTTATTTAAAAAAAAAATTTTTGAAATTTGTTGTGATTTCTTTCTTTGTTCTAACAAAATCACTTTTATACCTAATTTTTATTCCTAACTGCATATCCTTTTTTCTTATAGAAATCCCACGCATTCAGAAATTATGAGTTTCAAGTCAAACAAAACTTGGATCTGCCTCTAGGGGTCAGTACTTCGTTCCTATTTGCATCGGGTGTCTCCCAGTTATAATGCTTCCATGGCCTTAATGCTTGGGGCATGAGGTGCTGGACCCTGCGGTGCCTGTGCTCATAGACCTGCCATGGCTGGCTTCTACCTCACCGCATCCAAAGCTGAGGTCTTTACAAGGTTACGTTATCTATCTTCCCCCCAATTCCTATCACCTTCTTCTACCCCTTGACTCCTTCTCCCACATCTGCGCGCTCCCCTGTTCTCTCTGCTTCCACATACTTACTATTCAGACAGTCTGGCCATCATGCCTCCAGGCCCCCAGCCTCGCCACGCCCTTTGCCTGGACAGCTCTGTCCCCAGTTAAGGGAGCAGTTATTGCTCTACTTCCCTTAGATCTGTGTTCAAGGGTCCACTTGTCCAAGGGGGACATTTGAGCACCCCCATCCCTGACCTCCACACCAGCACTCCTTGGCTCCTACACAGCTCCTTTTTAGCCGTAGCACACAACACCATGGACATACCAAACATGATTAGGTTTTATCAGCCTACACATACCATGCATCGACTTGTGTAACCGGAGACTGTCTCTCACTCCCACTGCTGTAAACACCACGAGGCAGGTCTGTTTTGATCACTGTTATGTTGTCTTCCAGAACTGCGTAAAAATCAGATGCAAATTAGGGGACTGATAAATACTTGTTGATGAATGAGTCATAGATTTTTGTTGCTGTTGTTAAGATTCAACCAGAAATAGAAACCTTACCTTATGTGGGTGTTAGGTTCTCAAATCAGAAAATGAGTTAGGGGCTTCCCTGGTGGCGCAGTGGTTGCGCGTCCGCCTGCCGATGCAGGGGAACCGGGTTCGCGCCCCGGTCTGGGAGGATCCCACATGCCGCGGAGCGGCTGGGCCCGTGAGCCGTGGCC
>NC_041215.1:128849244-128872576 GCF_002837175.3 Physeter macrocephalus | reverse complement strand
AAAAAAAAAAAAAAAAAAAAAAGAAAATGAGTTAAATTGAGATGTGATCTGTATGGTATAATCTCATTCTTCTAGTCATACGACACCTGATGTTGGCTGTCAATGGGCTGCTGTTTGCTCTTATTTTGCTTTTAGTGGTTTTCCATAATATCAATGATTATTATTGTTATCATAATCATCATGAGTGCGTGTATGTGTGAGTTATGCCTGAAGACAGGCTGCAGCGGAAGAGGGTCCTGGTCTTTCCTGGGAACCAGGAGTTAATTATCAGAATAAATAATTGTCACTGTTTGACCCCCAGACTCTCACAGAGAGCAGGATTTTGGCCCCTCTATGCTGCTCGCGCTCCCCAGGAGCTGTCTTGTTCAGGGTTTGTGTCTGAGCTGCTCTAGCAGAAGCAGTTGTATGAGGCAGCAAGCTTCTCTAGGTACGGACCCTTGTTATTGTCCTATTGGCTTGAATCAGCATTAATTGCTTGGAAAACGAAGGTTCCATTTGAAGAGACACCTGCAGGGTTTCTAATGCTCGTTTTGGTACCAATTCAAGCTGCTTCCAACCATGGTTTCCAGAGAATAATTAGGCTCAGCGCACCGTCAGGTTTCACCATCATTCATAATGCCAAGAAAGAGACATGGTGTCTATTTCTGCAAACACTTTTCATTCTGGTGGAAAGTCGTTCATCTTCTAAAGACTATGACGTAAAACTGAAATGAAAATGTTTGTATGATGAACACCTAGTCTTGTGATTTTCTCAGTTTTGCTTTCTGTTAAGATGGCTTTGTAGCAGAAGCATGGATTTTTAATGCCTGTAAAATTAAACACATTTTGCTTTTATTTTATTCTTACTGTGGTCAAGTTACTTAATTTTCGCTTCCTGTGCTGACCCAGTTAACTGGTGTCAGGTTGTCGGTAGTCTCTGTACTTATTTTGATCCCTTCAGCTCCAATTCCAAATATTAATTACCTTTCTAACATATTATTTTTGAGTGAGCCAGAGTGAGATAGGAACCTGAAAGATTGAAAGTGTACTGTAATTGTTCCTTTAAAAAAGGGAGTCTGCTTAGGCTGGGGGTGGATACAGTCCCGATGTTAGCAGCACACAGTTAGCACAGAGAATGTAAGGGAAGCACTGAATGAATCCTAGAATACACATAAGGTATTTTATTTATTTTGATTATATTCTAAAATCTTTTTTAAAAAGTATTTATCCCTTTTAAGAATGATCGGTCCTATAGCAGAAAATTAAAAACCAAAAAAATGTCTTCTAGGAGTTGCTAAAAAGTTTTTAAAATTCTTATAGTTTCTAATGTGGAACCACTGTGTTCCAGGCTGGACTAACCAGGTAGGAAGGGGGTGACATGTCCCCAAGATGGCTTTCCTGATTTGGGGGCAGGCAATGGTCACCAGCTTCGTTGGGAATCCAAATCTCATGCAGCATGAATTTTTTTTTTCTTTTCTGTTTTCAGTGTGGAAAAGGAAAAGAACAAGAAAAATGGAAGCATAGTGATTATAAGAGGCAAATCCTTTAAACACTTCCTAGAATTATTGATCTTATTCATTCTCTGTTAGGAAAAATTGTCCAACAAAGTTAGAAAGAACAAAACAGTATATGGTAAAACCATAGACAAACGTCAGTGTAAACACTAAAGAAAAGAAAATAGCTGACAGCTCAGATCCAGGAGATCTGAGATGGATGGAAGTGTACCTTTATAGCAGGCGTGGATAAGCTCTGTTGTTATGGGGGTGGGGATGGAAAAGGAAAACCTTCAAGATGCCTCAACAGGCTATGCTCCCTTGGGCACATCAGTTTCAGGAAAGAATTCATAAGGAAGAGTCAAGGATTAGGACACTGATTCCATACACCTATCTGTGCCTGTGCCGACCTTGGAGAGTCTAGTGTAAACTCAAGACATATACCCAGTGTAAGAACCCCCGTTCTAGAAGCATTATGTCACCTGTTTGATAAAAGCCCAGGTAGTCATTTAACTGGCTTTAGGCTTTGATCTAGTTTCCATCTAGTCTAGATCTGAGATAATAAGTAATATACTGACATCAGTGAGAGGGAGTGATCACCACCCCTCAGGGCTGTGGGGAAACTTAAGCAAGATAACTCATATCACACATTTAGCACAGTGCTGGGCACAGCTGAGTGTTCAATAAATGGTCATTAGAACAAACAACAAACCAAACTGTACCTATAGACAGACACACAGGTACACACACATATTTGTGTGTGTGTCTATAGATATATAAATTCTTATCATGAAAAGCATATGTTATGAATCAGAGGCAGTCCGACATACATGCAATTTTACATTCACTCATGCTTTCTAACTCAAGGATCCCAGAATATAGACTGCAGTTTTGCAAAATTACACTGATATTCTTTTGATCTGTGCCTATTTTGTAGAACAAATCCTTGTAGGGACCCATAACCCTTTGAATGTTTTTTCACAATCAACATCTTTTCACAAACTTTTCCACACACTTAATTTAAAGATCTGTAAAATGAAAATACAGGTACTATATTTATTGAAAAAAATTTATGTATAAGCAGACCTGCAGAGTTCAAACCACGTTGTTCAAGAGTCAACTGTATATCCATATTGGTTCAATAATTGTGACAAATGTACCACACTAATGTGAGATGCTAATAGTAGGGGAAACTGTGTTTGGGGTGCATAGGAACTCTGTACTCTCTGCCCATTTTTTCTGTAAATTTAAAACTCTACTAAAATAAAATGTTTATTAAAAAAAAATTACTCATTTCTGTATTCAGAAAAGGAATTACAAAACTGACCTTTTATTCTAATTGGTTATGGTCACTTTCATGTTACAAATTTTTAAAATATCAAATGTGAAAATTCCTTGCTTTGCAGTCTGTAATCTCCATCCCTGCTGAAATTATTGATATGTCTGGCCAGAAGGCACACAGGATCAGCTATGGGCTGACCACAGCCAGGACTGGGTCTATGCCCAGGCCCCTGGCATCTGAGGGAAGTGTCTTAACTAAAGATCCTCACACCCTACCAGCTACCAGATCCATTGCTGCCATGACTCCCTGCCCAATAAGCCTCAGCTGGTTTTCCCTAAAACGCGGGCTCCTCATGGGAGTGGGGAAGCCTCCATGGGGGTGGAGGGTCATTTGGACAGGCTGCTCCCTTGGGTGCAAGGAAAGCTACAAGGACTTGGATAATTCTCCTTGTCTCCACATCACTTAACCTGAACTTGCATGTCACCTATTGTCAGGAAATCCTACAACACTACACTGTAAGACGTATGCTCCAGGTGACAATGGAAACTTGGGGATCTTCTAGCAGAGGAAGCAGAGACCAAGAGTGAGGAAGTGGCTTGTCCCAGGTCACAAAGTCAGCCAGTCCAGAGCTGGAAACAGAACACAGGTGTCCAGATAACTCCAATGCTGGGGAAGTAACACCCAGAAGCCCTTATTTTATAACAGACGTGTAAAATGGACAGTTATGGAAAAGTGGAGAATCGTTGGCTATTTTTGCTTCTTTTATTGTTCCAGAAACCTAATGAATTACTTTTTGAGATGCCAAGTTAAATCCTCTTGGACTATCAGTTAAAATTTCCTTAAGCTCACAATTATTTGGGGGAAAAAAATGACAGCTGGTTTTTCTGTTGATGTTACGTTTTCCAATTTATTCAGCTGCCTGAAGTCTATATAATCCATACGTCAAATAGGAAATGGTAATTGAAATTAGAAAAGGTTTTGAACTAAATGTTAATGAATATTTGACATATTAAAGTGTATGGAATGCAGCTAAAGCAGGGATTAGAGATAAATTTATAGCTTTAAGTGCTCTTTTAGTAGTCTTGTTTTCCTGAAATATTTTACAGTGTTATCACTCACACTTGGTTTATCAATGTCCTTACATATGTCTGTTTTCCTCTCTAACGTTCATTTCTCAAGTTAAATTTCCAAGAATACTATACTCAGGTAATAATGATGAACCAGAAGCTTAAGGGTTGGTTGAGCAATGAAATACAGGTTAAAATAAGTATTATTTTTCTTATACTGTGCTATTTCTGATAGTTTTTGTAAGTACACACATATAATTAAGAAACAAGATTATCATTGTCTAAAAACACAGAATAGATTTGACATAACCTGAAATAATGGAACAAGGCAATTTATTATTGCACAGTTTTACGAAAGAGTCTTATGAGATTTTTTCATGGTTCCTTAAGTTAAATATATTTGAATTTCCATGGTTGCGCTAGAGATGCCAATGAAATTCTCCTAGGTATTGTGTCTATCATTTGGGTACTGTCCTCAACAGGTGACACTTATAAGCATTTATTTAAAAAGCAATAACAATAGCAATAGCAAAAGCAATAGTAATATTCAACTCACAAACACTATTTTCTACAATTTTAAAATATTAAAAACTACCTAGGTGGTAAATATTTATCTTAGGAAATTGGAAAATACACACAAGAAAAGGAGCCATCTCTAATTCCATCACACAAAGATAATTACCTTGAATAATTTGCTTTGCATATTCCAGGTTTTATACATATTTATATTAATTTTAATCAAAGCAACAGATTAACTATTTAGTATAAAATGCTTTATGCTAAAAGCAGATAAAGCATGGATGTGGAGAAGAAACTTATGGACACCAAGGGGGGAAAGCAGTGGAGGGGGTGGAGGGGAGATGAACTGGGAGATTGGGATTGACATATATACACTAATGGTTATAAAATTGATAACTAATAAAGAGCCTGCTGTGTAGCACAGGGAACTCCACTTTACTGTACAGTAGAAACTAACACAACATTGTAAAACAACTATACCCCAATTAAAATAAATAAATAAAATGAAATGCTTTAAAGTGACACTTTAGTTATAATGTGACTTAAAGAAATACCTAGGTACAAATTGTTATTGTGTCACTAAACACTAAACCGAAATGTTATCAACTAAGATTTCATTAAGCTTTTCTACTTCAAGTAAAATTTCACATATCAGAGTTCTTGACTGCAAACAGTTAAGCATAAACTTAATATATTGGAAGTCTATTAGGAACTACTGAGATGGAGAATCAGACTTGAAAAATGATCAGGAATCAAAGAAAGCTAGTTGGCAGGAACTATTGCAAACCCATGCCATGGGAGCACACTGGTGTGGATGCCACAGCCATCACCACTGCATACAGGACAAGATCATGGCCTGTATGATCACCACAACATCTGTGCCTCCAGCACCACAGCTTCTCCTGTAGTGCTGCCAGATACCTCCAGGTTGGACCATGAAAAGACTCTATTAGAAAATTGTTCAATATATAAGAGCCAAAGAAATGTAGCTCCATTTAACAAAGTTAGCCATAGTCTTAGTGGAGCTTTCAGACCTTCACTGGTAGATGGAAGAATTAGGTAATTCTAAGTTTTAAATTTGGGGCCATGGGCCATGTGGATGAGGAGAGCAAACCTCTCAAAGATTTGGACATAGTGACTATAAAAAAGGACTCAGCAAGTATTACTATTATGGGGGGAAAATCCTGTTCATGCAAAGGCCCCACACCTCAAACTCAGCTGAGATCTCTGGTCAGTAACTAACCCAAGTCAGCAGGCTTAGTGCCTCTCTAGCGCATAAGTATATTTTAACCCTGGGCAGATCTAATCTTCTAAGGAAACATTTAGGGGAATCAAATGGATAGTATTAGCCCTTTCGTGTTAAGATGGATTCTGTGCAATTCAGCATGTTAAATATTTGTATCAAAGATAATATGCTGTGATAGAGTAATTCAAATTAAAACTTGTTTAACTTGGTAATTTATTTGGTTGAAATTTTCAGTGGAAATTTACTATGACATTGAAGCATGCATGTTCATTTAAGAATCACTATCTTGAGAAAGAGAATTGTTCCAATCCTGGGATGAGGCAGAACTTTGTGGTGTGATGTGATCAAGAGCCCCTTCTGGGAGATAATTATTAACCTACATGATTAAATGCTTGAACAATTTTCTGATAGACGTTAATTAGCTCAAGAACCTCTTCTAAGAACAGCTCAGCTGACTAGCCTGGTGAAATGCCTCAGGACCTTAATCACTGTTTATCCAGTCTTGCTGTCTCCTTAACAAGAATCTTAAAAATCCAGTCTAAAATGATTCTCTAATCATTTCTTCCTACTACAAAATGCCTGGACTAAGTTGCAATCTTTGAATTTCTTAGAAAGCCTTTCCCTTGCAGCAAAACTTAGCAAAACTTAGACCCAGGCTCTGAATCAATTTGTCTGAGAAGTTACTTTAATATTTAGGTTCAATTCATTAGATTGTAAAATTTACCATAATGTTTGATTTTTCTCTCTGTCAAAAAGTAGTGCCTAAAAAGAAGATCAGCAATGCTAAATTTATAAATTTAGTTAAAATTGTTTCAACGAACATGATGAATCAAATTTATAAATAAGACCAAAGAGTTACCACAGGTTCCTTTAAAAACTGTTAGCCAAAAATTCGTTGATTAATAAATGAAATAATAAGATTCATAATTTGAAGTTTAAATTTAAAGATGGGTTAGTTTTGGGGATTTGGATTTTTAATAATTAAATATTAATTCTTTTTAAAAAGATTGTCTTCTGAATAATCTTTTCTGTACACAAAGGCCTCCTTCAAAGGCTTTGAAAATACTCACATTGATTCCACCAAAACTTGCATAATGAGGGATTCCACAAAGAGCTTGGATCCTGAGAGCCAAAATAATAATTAATGACTGTGATGAAAGGTGTTTTCTGTTTTTTGTTTTTTTGGTTTTTTTAAGGATGCTGTCATGGTTCTTTTAAATGCTACTGAAAGCTTACCATTAGCCTTTTTCAACTATTCCCCCAAATGGACTCATGAAGCAAATCCTTTCTTAAAATTGGTACTTAAATCTCTCCTTTTCAAGCAAGGTCGTCCAAGGAGAAATTCACATAATCAGCTTTATGTCTCAGTTCTATGACTTTTTGTTTTGTTTTGTTTGGGTTTGATTTTATTTCTTATGTTCACTCTTTCCCACACGTACGGAGTAGAAATACAAGTTTGAAAACAAATGCACACAATGTATTGTGTCTTCAGTTTGAATGTCTGGTAGAATTAAACCGTACATCCCACAAAGACATTTTTGGTTTTCATCTCCTCACCATGATGTTCCTAGAATTTACAACGTTGTAGTCACCCAATAAATATTATACTTGAGTGACTGAATGACATGGAGCAAATTATTAAAAGACACTTAATCGCTTCCATCTTCCTTCTTGCTCTACCTTACTTTCACCCTCACTCGGTTCAGTACATCATTGCCCTCCCTGTGGTTCACCTTAGAGACAAGTGGTACCTAAATTTACTCCTGGGATAAGTATTGGTCTGTAGGGTTAGATGATTTCCTCCAGTTCTAAGGGCAAAGCTGACCTCAGATAGGTCTCAGGACAAAGCTGGAGAGGTTTCAAGCCAGGTTGAGTCACTGAGTCAGAGGACCAGGTTTGGCATTTAGAGAGATGGAGATGTAGGAGAACATAGAGTTATGGGTTGGGAGTAAGTATCTGCAGATTGAAGTCTGCAGATTCAAGGATTCTAAAGGATTTTGTTTGGGATCACCCCGGGCCAGAAGAAATAGGCAGGGGAAAGGGATAAACCTTTTAATTTAATGGAATTCTTGGAATCTGGAACAAAGAAATTGCATATCCACACAAATGCATCACTGATGCACAATGGTTGATGCTTGGTATGTGCTGTCTGTCTTCTGCTCTGGTATTAAAACAGCATCCCGCCTGCTGGGCACTTTCTGGAAAGCAGGTATGGATGGACTCTGGGAAGAAGACAGCCATCTGTAGTTTAATTCCCTCCTGGATCCCACAGCATTTCCTCTCCCAATAACAAGAACAAAGAAAATAATATGTAGCATATTTTGATGAATATTGTAATGTGCTTTGAAACCACATACCAGGGGGTGTGGTGGTGAAGGAATCAAACAAATGCACTACGGAGGTTAAAAAGACCAAATCAATACAATGAAAAAAGCCAAATTTCAGGTTTTTCATAAATAACGATGAATGGTTGTTTATGTGTAATTGAAGCTACATTCACAACTTTTATATTATTAATTTTCTGGAGGCAATGAAGTAGAGACACCCATTATAATTCTGTTTGAAACATACATTATTAGTCAGAACTGACTACCCTGCTTGTGAGGTCCAGTGCAAAATAAAAATGTAGGGGGCCCCTTGTTCCCAAACAGGAAAAAAGTGTCATTAAGTTACTGATGTATAAAGATTTCCCTTCTGTGATTTCTCTCTTGACTTGTCACAGTGCTTTGTTTGCTAGTTAAAGTCATTCAAAGTAAAGAAAAATTAAAAATTTAAATTATTAGTATGAATTTTTTAGTTCATCTTTATATTGTGCAAGGCCAGCTTTCTTTGCATATTTTTAGAGCATTTAACTGGTATGTGGAATCGTCAAAATGACACAATCCTTATTCCATAGCATGTACATGCATATGTATTGCATTCTTATCAGAATGGTGAGAATGCTGCTCAAAATTAACTCAGCTGTTTTTATAGTACTTCTTGACAAGCACACATTCTACCAAAATTCTCTACCTTTGGTTTACTGGTGAGTAAGGAAGGACCTAGAGGAAAAAGGACTGTGGGTTGCTCCATCTATATAGGTGGTTAGCTAATACAGGGAAGTTACACGAGAAAAAATGAACATATTAGGATTCCGTGGCCACTTGTGTTTCTTAGAGTGCATTGCCTTCTTTATGGATTCAAAACAAGTTCTGGTCTGAACCAAAAGCTTGGTGTCTCCCAGTTGTCAGTGTTTCTGCCTACTCAGTTACAGACATACCACACTTACTTTGTACTTTCTTTGACTCACACTGAGCTCCCACACATTTTGGGTCCACTGGAATTCTGTGCTCTTGGCACCTTGCAAGTGCTATACTGGAATGGGACATCCAGAATCCCTGGACACGTACATTGAGTGTTTATCCTTTACCACATGTGTGCTCCATCGTCTTATCATACTTCACTTACGAAAGACAAGTTCAAAGATAAAATTGAGAATTTCAAGACCACAAAAGCAAAGCTTTAAACCAAACATGGGGTCCTTCTGAGCATAGGGCCCTGCTCAGATCACACCTTTGTGAAGACAATTCTGTTGTTAGATTTAAAAGATAAATTAAACTTTTACTTGAAAGAGAAGCAATAGTAAGGTGTCAAAGCTTGGACAGGTAGGATTCTCAGCATGTTTGCATATATAATGCTTTTAATGCATGGAGAAATGTACCATCGTCATCAATGAGTAGAGGTGAGAAGGAAAGCAAAGTTTCTGCGGTGGATACAAGCATCTCTCTCTTTACTTTTTCCTTATAATTTTACAGGAAAACTAATAATGATTCTTCATGATATATTTACAGTTTTAGATCAGATTTCTAGAAAAGCAAAGTTTGGACTGCAGAGTGGCACAGGTGCAGATACTTCTAAATATCTGATTTTGGAATATGGGATTGAAGACAAAAGAGACCCTGATGTAAGAAGAGATTGTGTTCTCAAACAGTTAATTTTTTAGGCGCTTCTCTGGCAGAGGAACTCATTTCTCCTTAGAAATGATGTGATAAATACTTACTGGGTCCTCAGGTTAGTCTGAAACAACTATAAACCTGGTGTTGTGCATGGAGTGTAATGTTGACAGCGCAATTTAGTAAACAAAGCCTCACGTGTGATATATATTTGATAAATACATTTCGAAGACTAAGCACACATTTCCACTCATCTTACCCTGTGTGAGCAGGGCCTTCCCTGAGTCCTATCTTGGTTGGTGGAATTGAAGCCTAAGTGGTTCCTCTGATCCCAAAAAGTGTGTTGGTAGCCATGAGATAGTGAAAAACCTAGGTTGTCTGTGGTACTGGTAACTTGCTAAATTTCTCTGTTTATAGAAGAGAGGGGTTTGTGGAAGGAAGAGAATGAGCATCTACAGATACTTAAGAGAACATGTCTTGAGAACTGCCTTGCAGAATGCTGGATGGACATCCCTTTACTGGATATCCTAAGATGAGTTTCTTCTCCATATGTACCTCTCTCTGGGTAGAAAAAATTAAGGTTTTCATGTTATTATAGCAATGTAATTTTAAAATCCATTGCCCTGTGAGTGTTGGAGAAGCTGAAATGTGTTGGCCCTTCAGCATAGTATCTCTCTATAACTTGGTGATAAATCTAGAAAATTTTTAAAAGCCTTAGGGGGATAAAAAGCTGACCCAACAACTATATTTCAACAAAACAAGACTATGAAAACTAGAAATGAGAAAGTGATGGTTAAAGGTAATGACCTGTCAATGCTCAGAACAATAATGTTAATAATGATGGCTGACATTTATTTAGGGTTCACGCAACTCACATAGGCACCATGATTTATATACATTAATTCATTTAATCCTCATATCAATCCTCTGATATACATATTGTTGTATTCAACATTTAAAAGTGAATTTATAGAGTCACCAAGATGTGAAGTGACTAGACCAAGAAGACTCTAAGTAGTGAAGGAAAATCCATACTCAGTGAAGGAAAATCCATGTCTGATTCTGGGGCAGCTTGTCTCAACATTATGCTTTATTTTTATGTTCTTATTTTTGACACAGTTGCTATATGGTGTATACTCTGTTGATGCTTTGCTGAATATTTAATATGGAATTAAATTTAATATTATTTTAATTCCCAATTTAAATACTACTCAGAAATGTTAGACAAGAACCTGTGTTCATTTAAAAATAAAATTTACTGGCATGTTATTAAAAACTATAAAATACTTCATATCCACACGATGGAATTAGAGATACGTGGCTACAGTAAAAATTTGGCTTGATCAGAAATGAGAGATTATGCCTTAAAATACTACTTATTTGGGGTTAAAACAATTTAACCCTCCTTTCCCATTTTAAAGGTTTTTTTATAGACAAAGAAAAAATATTATGATATTAGAATTTTTCGTTCCTCTATATCTTATATCATCCAAAGTGTAATGTAAATGAATTTGTCAAATGAATGTATTAAAATACCATATGAAATTATTTTTCCTATGTTTCTAAAGAGCTTGCATTCTCCGTGCCTCTAAAAAAAAGTGTGTCCAACACCAAGAAAAGTGCTTGATATGTAGTATGTCTCAAAAACGTTGTTTATGAGTTAAATAAATTAACCATTGGATACTAATTGTAACACATAATAACTGCAAGAAAGGAAGGTAATGGAACCTAGATCACATGCTTTTATCACTATTTGTGGCAAACTAGAAAGGACAAAATAAAACTATCAAATTTATTTCAGCAAGAATCTGAAATGAAAAAAGAGCGATCTGAGGTGCAAACCACATAAAAGTGACTATTTGAAAGAATTAAGATTTAAAAACACAGAGACACAAGAATATGTAATGGAGTGGAAATGAATTTCTCTCCGGTTGTAATGGAGAGTGTGGGAAAATGTATGGAGATTTAGAGTAGCTTAATTCAAAGTGAATATAGTTACGCAGTTGTTTTACTAGGGAAAAATGGGTTTCTCAAAATAAAAGACCTCCTTTATAATTACAGTATTAAACCCTAGTGGGGAGTAAGCATGCTGCTCTTATGTTTCCAGAACACCACAGAGAATTTTTCTAGTCTATACCAAGGACGTTTATTCTCTCTTCAAACTAAATCAGAAAGATTCACTGGCAGAAAAAGACCTGTTATATGAATATCATAGATTAGACATTGTCTTCTCTAGTGTTTCAAAAGGATTTAATGAGGGTTTGTTTTTTCTTGATATAAAATATATTTTATTCTAGAGTAAAAATAATTTTCAAATTATTTACAATTAAGTTATGTATCACTAGGGCTTTTATTTTTAAATTTTCACTAGATGTAAGGGATAGACATGCATATATATCAATGTCATGTTTCAATATACAAAAATTCATTTTTATCAAAGCTTTCATGTGTTTTATGGATCTCAATTGCCTTATATACATGCTATTTCTCCCTTTTTGTGTTCTTTTATGGTTCATATTTATATTCACAAAAGTAAAATTTTATTTATTGCCTTTTATGGAATTTCACTTTTGAATATGTTAGAAAAAACTTAGATAAAAAGCTACTGTAGGTCTTTTCTTTAACATTTTGGATCTTGCTCTTTTTTGCCACCACACCTCACCATCTTTTTCACCTTTCTTCACTACAACAAAATGGCTTTTAGTTAAAAACCAATCTTCTCCCCACCTCTCTCACTTGTCTAGAAAAGCATTTCTTCTCCCGAACACCTAGAATGGTGAAAGTACATTCCTGCTTTTGAAAGATGTTAGCTTCTAAGTCTAGCAATTTCATTGCTATTTGGAAGTTAGCTTGGGGTCTTACAGAATGGGGAAGATTATTTTATTTTATTTTAATTTTTATTTTTATTATTTTTTTTTTTTTTTGCGGTACGCGGGCCTCTCACTGTTGTGGCCTCTCCCGTTGCGGAGCGCAGGCTCCGGGCGCGCAGGCTCGGCGGCCATGGCTCATGGGCCCAGCCGCTCCGCGGCATGTGGGGTCTTCCCGGACCGGGGCACGGACCCGCGTCCCCTGCATAAAGATGTTAGCTTCTAAGTCTAGCAATTTCATTGCTATTTGGAAGTTAGCTTGGGGTCTTACAGAATGGGGAAGATTATTTTATTTTATTTTTATTTTTATTTTTATTATTATTTTTTTTTTTTTGCGGTACGCGGGCCTCTCACTGTTGTGGCCTCTCCCGTTGCGGAGCGCAGGCTCCGGGCGCGCAGGCTCGGCGGCCATGGCTCATGGGCCCAGCCGCTCCGCGGCATGTGGGATCTTCCCGGACCGGGGCACGAACCCGCGTCCCCTGCATCGGCAGGCGGACTCGCAACCACCGCGTCACCAGGGAAGCCCGGGAAGATTATTTTAAAATCTTAATCAAAAGGGCCACTGAAATAAATCTTTAAAAGAAATAACCCATTCAAAACCAGGAAAGTGATTTGAGAATGAAAATTTACTGTAGTGTCCTACGGAGTTACACGGAATTACAACCAATCCGGAATGCTTTCAAAGTACATTAGGAAATGTATGCATTCAATCAAAATAAAACCTGGCAGGAGGTGCACTAGGATATGTTTGCAAGTTCTAATAGTATAAGAAAAGAGTCACGCTGGGGTGAGATTCTCAAATTCTATAACCAATAGAGCAAGAATTTCACATCTCCAATCTGTGATTGTGATATTGTAATATAAAAGAAATATATATTTTAGTCTTTGTCCCTGGCTCCTTGCCAGAGTTCCTAAAGCCTTTGTAATTTCTTAAATGATAGAGGTGTTAGGAGCATCTTTTAGTCTACTGTTTGGTCTCTTAAACCCCTTGGAATTTTCTGTGTGATGGGAACATCTCTTGGTAAGCTCCTGGATAACTTCACGATAGATGTCGGTCCCAAGAAAGACCAAGCCATGATTAGAAGCTTGGAACTTCCAGCCGCACCCCTCCGCCACACTCCAGGGAGGGGAAAAGGGCTGGAGATCGAGTTAATAATAAATCATGCCTACATGATGAAGCCTACACAAAAATCTCTTAACTACAGGGATTGGAGAACTTCTGGCTTAGTGAACAGATTCATGTGCCAGGAGGGTGGCAAACACCAGCTTCATAGGGACAGAAGCTCCTGTGCTCAGGATACATCTAGACCTCAACTTATGTATCACATCCTCTGTTATATAATAAATCGGTATGTAATTATTTCTCTGAGCTCTGTGAGCCATTATCTCAAACATTCTATTCATTCTATTGAACCCAAGGAGGGTACATCCAGACAATGGAATATTATACAGTACTAATTTCAAGCCATGAAAACTTATGTAGGAAACTTAAATTCATATTATTAAGTGAAACAAGCCAATTTGAAAAGGCTAAATATTGTATGATTCCCAACTATATGACATTCTAGAAAAGGCAAAACTGTGGAGAGTGTAAAAAGATCAGTGGTTGCCAGAGGTTGTGGGAGAGGGTATGGATAAGTGAAGAACAGAGGATTTTTAGGGCAGTGAACTCTATCAAAGTCTGCATGATACTATAATGGGGGAATCATGCTGTTTTGTATTTTGTCTAAACCCATAGAATGTACAACATCAAGAGTAAACATTATTGAAAAATATGGACTTCAGATGATAACACGTGCCAATGTAGGTTCATCAATTGTAACAAATGTACCACTCTGGTGGGGGATGCTCATAAGCTAAAAACAGACTCCTAAGATGTATATATATATGTGTGTACATGGTAAGATTCCAAGAAAACCCCTGCAGAATGGAATTTGGAAGGCTAAAGTGCTGAGCAGAGATTTCAACATCTTCCTGATGCTGAGGAATGAGAAATTGAGTCCATCTAACTTTATTCATTTCCTAGTCTGCTCAGGCTGCCATAGCAAAATACCACCAACTGGATGGCTTAAACAAGGAATTTGTCTTCTCACGGTTCTGGAGGATGGAAATCCATGGTCAGGGTGCTAGCACGATCAGCTTCATGGTGAGGCTTCTCCTTCAGGTCTGCAGACAGCTGCCTTCTCACTGTGTCCTCACATGGCAGAGGGAGAGGAAGCAAGCTCTCTGGTGTCTCTTCTTATAAGGGCCTCACCTTCATGACTTCACCTAAATCTAATTACCTCCCAAAGGCATTATCTCCAGATACCATCACACTGGGGTTAGGGCTTCAACATATAATTTGGGGAGGAAAGAGTTTAGTCCTTAGTAATGGGTATTAGTTTCCTCCTGCTACTGTAATAATTGACCACAAACTTAAAACAATACAAATTTATTATCTTACAGTTCCAGAAGTCAGAGGTCTAAAATGGGTCTCAGTGAGCTAAAACCAAATAGTCAGAAGGGCAGCATTTCTTCCCAGATGTTCCAGGGGAGGATCCATCTTCTTGTCTTTTCCAGAGGCTGTCTGTATCCCTTGGCCCATGACCCGCTTCCATCTTCAGAGCCATCAATGGCTGCTCAAGTCTTCCTCCTGCTTCCATCTCTTTCTTCTACCTCTCTCTTCCACTAATGAGAATTCTTATCATTTCACTGGGTTCACACAGATAGTTCAGGATAGTCTCTCCATACCAAGGTCAGCTGATTGTCAAACTTAATTCCATCTGCAAACTTAATTATCATTTCAATATAACCTAATGTATTCACAGTTTCTGGAAATTAGAGCATGGATATATCTGAGGGGGTATTATTCTACCCACCACAGTGGGTTTGGTAAACAACTCAGGTTTTCTCTTGAGACCTCAGACGGACTATGCTCTAGGAAAAAAAGGTCAATATCGAAATAGCCCATGCCTACCAAAACCCAAAACAAACTTCAACAGGACCAAGGTGATCCACAAGACCTCTACCTACCTTTCTCAGAAAACAAAGCCTTTTTGAAGGAATCACTATAATTTTTACTCACTTGTCTAGCATCTAATCAAAAATATGAAATATACCAAAATACAGAACAACAAAATGGAAATAAAGGAGAATATAAGTAAATAGAAACAGATCCATAGATAATTCATATACTGGAATTTTTAGGCAGAATATTTAAAATAATTAGGGGTACGTCAAGAAGATAGAGAAAATTTGGGCAATTCCAGTAAAGACTCAGAATCCATCAAAATTGTCAAATGGAAATTTGAGAGCAGATAAATATAAGACTGAAACTAACAATTTATTAGATGGCTGTAATGAAATTTCATAAACAGCAGGGCAAAGGGCAAGTGAACTGGAAGACATGTCTTCAGAAAGGATACACATTTATGCATGAAGGAAAAATAATACAAGAGGCATTTAGGACCCAACAAAAAAGTCTGACATGCATGTAATAAGAGTTCTACTCTGGAAGGATGAATAGAAGCAATATTTCAATTGAGAAAAACATCAAGTTAAACCCATAGAAAGTAGAACGAAGGCAATAAGAGCAAAAGATCTAAGAAATAGAAAGCAGGCACACAATAGAAAAAAAATGTTTTTTAAGATCAATAAACTTGTTAAATCTCTAGCAAGACTGATCAAGAAAAAGATAAATTATCCATTTCACATACATTTGCAAAACTAATTACAGGACTTTATTTTATTGGTTGACTACTGTAAAATAATTCATCCCAAATCTCAGTGTCTTAAAACTATAATACTTTCTTGTTTCTCATATGTCTGTGGAGTCTGCTGGATTTCAGCTGACTGGGCTGTGCTCAGCCAGGAGACCATGACAAGTGAGTGCACAGGGGGAAGGTGGAGGGGTGGAGGGGTGGTGTGATGAACTGGGAGATTGGGATTGACATATATACACTAATATGTATAAAATAGATAACTAATAAGAACTTGCTATATAAAAAATAGATAAAATTCAAAAATTCAAAAAAACCCCCAAAACACAAGTGAATGCACAGAGGCAGAAGAATGATTGGGGCCATAATTCAATCGACCATGATTATCTACAACTTTATATGAATAAATTTTATGATGTAGAAGAAATGGACAAATCACTTGAAAAACAGAGGAACTGAATGAGAAGAAATAATAAATATGAATATTCCTATACTATTAAATACTTTGAATGGAAAATTAACAATTTTTTTTCACAAACACAGTTCCTGATATGAATAGCTTCACTGGTAAATTTTTCAAACATTTAAAGCAGAAATAACACAAATGTTATGTAAACTCTACCAGAAAATAGAATTGGATATAAAACTGCACAGTTCATTTTTGAGGCTTGCATGGCCTGGATAGTAAAACTGACAAGAACATTACAAGAAAAATTGCAGGCTAAAATTTCTCATGAACATAGGCAAAAATCCTAAATAAAATTGTAATAAATCAAATCCAATACTCTTTATAAGGGATAATATATCATGATCAATACGGTTTCTGCCAGGAATCTTTGCAAGATGAGGCTAGTGTTCCAAAATTGATAAATATAGGTCACTACATTAGCAGGATAAAGGAACACACCATATGAGTCTCAATAGACTCATATTTAAAAAGCAGCAGACTAGGAATAAAAGGAAACTTCCTCGTTCAAATGAAGCGTATCTACCAAAAACCTTCAGGTAACATCAAGTTCAACGTGCAAATACTAAACTCTTTCTCCTGGAATTTGCAACCAAGTTGAAGATGCTCAAAAAAAAAACAAAAAAATGTGGGAACTGACAGGAGACTTCAAGGTAGTGGTGGGAGAAGAGAGAGAAACCTTAGTGGTGAATAGGTTAAACAGGTGTTAATACATGTTTTCAAGGAATAATAATGAAAACAGTTCGTAATTTGTAATATGGAAAGATGTCACAGATATAGTAAATTTTTTAAAGGGTTGTTTGCTTTTTTAAAAAAATGTTCTCTTTTGTCAGTCTTCTCACATGTGTTAACTGTTTTTTCTTTAATGATAAAAAATTACTTCTAGTGTTACTTTTGGGATGCAAGAATGGAAATGGATGGGGGTTTCTAATTTTTATTTTGCACTTTTCTGTTAAATGTTTGCATTTTTCTAACCCCATACACATTTTCCTTTTACTGTTACTAGTAATAAAGGTGCTTGTGAAGTGAAATTATAAATTATTTTCTTTGCTTCTCCATACATATCTATAAAAAGCTAACACATTTTATAATAAAAGGAAGGGGGTTGAAAGGAAGATCTAGAATGATCTTTAAGTTGTATCACTGCTTGGACAGTGCTAGAGCTGCAGTAGTGGGGTGTTAAAAAAATATATATATATATATATGCACATAGATATCCATATATCTGTATATCTCACTAAGTAAAAGAAATCAATAGCTTTTTGTTCTGTTTTGATTTTTAGTTTTCATAAAAGGAATTTTATTCAAGGGGTCTTTTACCCCTGAGTCCTTTGAAATCTCTTTCAGAAACCCTGCATTTTGCTCAAATACTGTCAGCCAGAGCTGAGAGTTCTCAGCATCCAATGTGAATGTTCCGTTTTGATGAGTGAGTAACTGGAAAACTTTGAGAATTTTTTACCAGAAATATTAATTACTTCATCACTGGAAGACTCCTGTATACTTTCATATTCCAGCAAATAGCTTGGTTACTTCACAGGAGCAGGAAATGAATTAAAATCATAAAACATAATAAACATTTCTAATGGGTTCACGTCTCTGTGCTCAGCTTGTGGCCATGTGGAACCTTGGCAGCTCACTCCAGGAGAAGTGACACGATTCCACCAGCCTCCTGGCTACAAGGCAGGAATGTTGCTGGAATGAAAGACTTCAAGGAGTTGAAAACAAGAGACTTTGCAGATGGAGAACCAGAGAACCTGGGAAGCATGCAAAGAATGCAGTCCCTTAGCTAAATTACCTAACTGGAAATTACTCACCCAGGAGCTCCATCCTGCTGGGAACTCTTGATCGATCTGTGAAGAAATTAGCAGTTAAAAAAAATCTCCAGGCTGAACATCTTTTATTTTGAAAGCTTTAGAGTCACGAAACTAGAGGAAAAGGTGGAGTGATCCTTCTAGAATCATAATGAATTTGAGTTTGCTTCTTTGTTTCCCTTTTAAAAACGTTTTAACTACTGTTTTTAATGGCTTTTAGAAAATATCTTTTGAGTCAGAGAGAGTCTGAATCAATCCAAATTGTGCTGCCAGATTAGGTATAAACATTATTAGCTCTGTCTCTTATGACATTTTATGAAGTAAAAAAAAAAAAAAGTATACGTACTTGTTTAAAAGGGAAGCAGAAATAATAAGTAAAAGCAGAACAGGTACTCCTTGTATTTCAAAAGCAAGTTCTTCAAAATATATATATGAGTCACTATTTGAAAATTGAAACAGTTTTTCTTACAGAAGGAATGTGAAATTGTGTGAAGAGAAGGTTCACAGGAGGAATAGTGCTGTGCTATAAACATTACATATTTTAGCATTTGGGAAAATGTATCCTGGGAATCTTAGTCAAGATGTGCAAGTAACAGAAACCAGCTTGTTGGCTGACGATGAGGTGGGAACTCATTAAAAGGAAGCAAGGTTATCTCTTAGAACTCAGGAATGTCAACTGGTGGCATGGGAACTAGGACCAGGAACTGTGTGTAAAACTGTCATTGCTACACCTCTGTGTCTTATCTCTGCCTCCTGGACTGAGCAGACAGACTTGTGTTGCCCCCTCTGTATATGGCAGGCAGTACATGGTCACCCAGTAGTTTGTGAGGCTCATCTACTCCCTTTGAAGAGTCCATACTGGACTGACTGGACTAGGTCTCAGCTCTAACTCCAAATAGCCATTAATTGGCCTAATTTAGGTCAGGTGTCCACCCAAAATCCAGTGGGATATATGTTTATTACCCAGGTAGATGACAGCCTCTGTACCTGTGAGCGTGGCTAGTCATGTGACATGCCGTCTGAGGATTGAAGGATGACAGAGAGATTGTGAAAAGATGACCAAGATTCTTACAGATTATGCCTTTAGGGAAAAAAAAATGTTAAGACAGTGAGGACAAAGGGTGCTAAAGTAGAATGAAAATACTGGGAGATGGGGATTGACATATATACACTAATACATATAAAATAGATAACTAATAAGAACCTGCTGTATAGCACAGGGAACTCCACTTTGCTGTACAGTAGAAACTAACACAACATTGTAAAACAACTATACCCCAATAAAAGAAAAAGAAAATGGTAAAAAAAAGAAAATATAAATATGGTCTAGTCATGTGACTGTAAAATCTCGTCCTCCAGGGGCTACAGTGTGTGAATGGAGACTCCATGGCAGGTTCCATTCCCTGCCACCTGCTTCAACGACAGCACCTCTCATTGTCTGTTACTACTTTATTGTGGAATGATTTATATCTATTGATGGTTAACATAATAATAATAATATTCCATGCCTACCTTAACAATAGAATTGAAGCCCCCTGTGTAACTCTCCCTGATCCTCTATCCTGATAAAACTCCTGTCCTCAGTTTGGTGGTCACCATTCTCACTCACTGCTTCTAGTTTGCATATATTTATATACATATATATATATACAAACACACATATTTCAAAGCAATATATAATATTGTTTGGGATGTTTAAAAATATATACAATGGATAAAATGGAATATTTAAGTAAGATGCAGAGTCTTACAATGTAATTCCCACAATATCCAGGATTCAGTTGAAAATTACTCATTATAAGAACCAGGAAAAAGCTAACCTGAATGAGAAAAAATTACCCTCAATACCAAGACCAAGACAGCACAGTCACTTCAATGAGCAATTATACATACATTTGAAATAAATACAAAATAGAAAGTCTCAGCAAATAAATGGATTCTAATGATGAAATATTTTTATTTAGACAATTTTATATTATAATTTTTATAAATCCTTGGTATACAGACTGGAGAGAATATTACCTTCTTTTAAGTTCTTAATATGAAGTATCATTAAATTGCCACAATGACCTTGATGTAGGTATCCTTATTTCAAAAAAATAAATTAAAATTAAAAAATATGTATACACAGTATTATAGTGAATCTAATTTTTAGTACATGTGCTGCCAAAGTGGGCACTATAGTGAATCTATTCTTCTGTAAGTTTTTATCTTTCAAGTTAAATCTGTGAGATCTGTGTCATATGTATAGCTTCATTTGAGTCAATTTATCTCTATAATATTCCATTATATGAAGATACCACACTTGATTTATTTCTACATTGATGGATGTTTAGGTTATCCCACCTTTTGTTATTGTAGACAATACCGTTGAGAACTTTCATGTAAATGTTTCCTTGGAGGTATTCTGCAAGAATGGCTCTAGGGTATATACCTAGAAGTCACATTGCATGAGTATCTTTATATTTGGTAGATCACAACAAATTGTTTTACAAATTCACTGTGTTGAGGTAGTCACTCCACCAGCAATGTATAGTAATTTCCTTTAGTAAAGTTTTTTCAAACCTTTGATAATATTAAAAGATTTATTTATTATCAATTTGATGGTTGTGAAATCTTGTGATTTTAATTTGAATTTTCCTGATTACAAGTGAGGCTGAGAATCTTTCCGTATAATTACTAACAATTTAGGTTCACCTTCTCCGAATTGCCTAATTATATTTTTTCCCATTTTCTATGGAATTGGTTACCATTTACTTATTGATTTGTAAGATTACCTTAAGTGTTCTTATAAACTTTTATACTGAAGTTGCATACATATATATATGTTTTTAACGTTAAATGAATAGAGTTTGAAAGATTTTGAAGGCTGTATAATATTTGATATTCACTCATAAAATCAAACACTTTCATCTTACACAAGCAGATACTTAATAATTTTCCCAAGGACACCTGGACCTTCTGTGGCAGCCAGGTATAGAACCTATATCTCCTGCCCCTTACTCAGGACTTTTCCAAATCTACCGAGCAGTTATCAAGAACCTGCGTAGGCCAAGCACAATTCTAACCAACAGTGTCAACAGGAATTCCATAGCCAGCCCTCATGACGTGACATGTTCCCCCCACAGAACTTTCTAACAGGGCAGACAACGCCGGCTACTTGAGTCTCTGAGATATACAATGTCCTTCATCTCCTTGGGCTTCTACATATGTTCCATCTGTCAGACGCGAACATCTTTCTCCATCTTCCTGCCACAATTACTTTTATCCTTTGTTCAAGATTCAACCTAATCACTTCCTTAAAGATTTTTAAAATTAATTTTTATTGGATTATAGTTGATATACAATGTTGTTGGTTTCTGCTGTACAGCAAAATGAATCAGTTATACATATACATATATCCACTCTTTTTTAGATTCTTTTCTCATATAGATCATTACAGAGTACTGAGTAGAGTTCCCTGTGCTATACAGTAGGTTCTTATTAGTTATCTACTTTATATATAGTAGCGTGTATATGTCAATCCCAATCTCCCAGTTTATCCCTCCCCCACCCCTTTTCCCTTAACTGTCTTAAACACTGTGTTAATCATTTCCTTCAGCAGACTGTCTTATAGTCTTTCTTTAACTCCAGGTCTGTCTTCCTCCAAATCCTGTGATACCAGAGGACAGGGGTCATACCGTTTGTATTCTCAAGGACCAGACGCGTGACAAGTTTGTAACAGCTGTTTGTTGAATGAATGAACAATTGGCAGAATAAAAGAACAGCTGGTGGAAGGGTGTCAGACCTTATTCAAACAACTATATATTCCAACCTAATAAATGTGATGAATGTGCTTCAGTTTGCAATGCATGCCACCCTGTGTGGTAATGTTACTGATAGATGATTTATTCTAATTTCAGAGATTTTCAAACCTTTTTCCCTCCCTGGGCCTATCACCTTTTAATAGGTTTTGAGACAGATTTCTAATGACTGTGATCTAAGACTGTTTGACTGATTGCCACAGACATAATTTGGGAAATGGTTAGCTCTGAAAGATAAGCAGTTACTTAAAACTTGCTTTAAATTTTAGGGATTAGCCTACTTTGATCAGAGGTCCTTTTGTGATGTATGCTCAGCAAAAATGTTAAAGGTGACCCGACTCCAGCTGAATCCATTTTCTACTAAAACTGCATCTGCCAGATGTCTGAAAAGGTAGGGATAAATTGAAATTCATCACCTATTTTTTTTTTACAACTGCACTAGATGAGAAAGTGGGCAGAGAGTTAAGTTTATATGTGAAACTTTCCTTACATTTTCTTCAAGATCACTCCAAAGTAGAAAGAAATGGGGTGAAGGATAGGAAGGAAAGGGGTGCATTTAACACACGATTTTCTAAAGAAAAGAAGTGGGGTAATAGATGCTCAATAGTGGTTGAATGAATGAAGGATGAACCAGTTACCTGTTGTCCTTCAGTGGTCCATTCATACTATCCTTCTCCATTAACCTTGGAAATACTAAACTGTACTCAAGCAGGGACTACACTTTGGAATCAGAAAGGCCTGGGACCCAGCTCTGGCTCTGTTAGTTATGTTGGACTCCCAACAAGTTACTCAGTGTATGTTTCCCAGGGCTGATCACAAACTTGGTGACTTAAAACAACAAAATTTATTTCTAACTGTTGTGGAGGTCAGACGTCCAAAACCCAGGTCTCAGCAGGGTTATGCTCCCTTCCAGCAGCTCTAGAGGAGAATCTGTTTCCTGGTTCTTCCAGCTTCTGGTGGCTGACAGCACTACTTGGCTTGTGGCTGTATCACTTCAAGGTCAGCATCTTCAAATCTCTTTCTGGTCCTTCTTTTTTTTTTTTTTTTTGTGGTATGCGGGCCTCTCACTGTTGTGGTCTCTCCCGTTGCGGAGCACAGGCTCCGGACGCGCAGGCTCAGCGGCCCTGGCTCACGGGCCCAGCCGCTCCGCGGCATGTGGGATCCTCCCA
>NC_041215.1:128841069-128849199 GCF_002837175.3 Physeter macrocephalus | reverse complement strand
GATCCTCCCAGACCGGGGCGCGAACCCGGTTCCCCTGCATCGGCAGGCGGACGCGCAACCACTGCGCCACCAGGGAAGCCCCCTGGTGTCCTTCTTCACATTACAATCTCCTCTGCGTGTGGTTAAATCTCATCCTGCCTCTCTCCTACAATAACACATATGATTGCATATAAAGCCCACCTGGATAACCCCTGATAAGCTCAAAAATCTGAGCTGGATATGCCAGTCGGACACTAGTGCTCACATTTCCTTTAAGCCAAGATTTGTTGATTTTCTTGCTAAATTCACTACCGGGGAAATCTTAATCATGTTGACATCAACTTTAAAATCTTTCATCTGGGCACCAAAAGCAAAAGTAACTGGATCCAACATCTTTCAAATATGTCTGTTTCTTCATTAACCTGCTCTTTTCCATAGATCAGTTCTCCTGAGATGCCGGTTTCCCTCCTCACAGCAAAAGTGGCTGACAAGGCTTCTTGCACCTTGGGATAAATGCTGACACAGCCCGATAAGACATGAGATAGAAAAACAGTAGTGTGTCACCAGGAAACTGCATCAATGCTGCTTGTTTTGAATTTGTTCAAGACGATCGAAAACGTGTCCTTGTGAAAAACATGCAGGTCCAGAGACTCATGGGTCTGAGAAGAGATGACTGATAAAATTACTAACAGGCTCACCGACACCAGCCTTTGAGCCTCAAATCCACTATATTTCTCCTTGTACAAGCATTTTCCGAGCTGTGCTCCATGCTGCTAGGATGAGAATACAATAAACTCTGGATTATTTGATATTTTCTTAATGTGCTTCTTTCCTCTTCCATTAACACTGCTACCCTGACCTTCACCTTACCACGAAACTTCTTGAAATAATGATTGAAACACCCTTCCTCAGATGCTTGCTTTCATTGTAGGATCTTGCAATCTGAATTATTCTACTGATATTACCAAACTGAAGTCAATCCATGGAAATCACCCAATTTAATGCCTTTTCCTAACTCCTTCATCTTTAGCATTAATCGGTCATGTTTTGCACAATTTCTAACACCTACTTTGTCCCCTCACATTCCTCCCTCCCCACTTTTGTCTTCCATGCCCCCAGCACTGTTCCAATTTTATTCTTTACTCTTTCACTTTTTTCCTTTTTAGTTTTCATCCCTCCTTCTGGAACATTCCTCATGTTGTGACTTTGGTATTCTCTTCTTAAATCTCTTTTCACTCTACCCTTGACACCAATTGTGTAGTTTCAACAATCATGGCCATTTTGGTTTTAGGCTTATATCTCTCAGTCACTGAATTTCTATGGTGAAAGGGGGGTTGATGAAAGGAGAGAGATACTTTCTCTAGTCCTGATCTTTTCCTTACACATCCCAAGGCCCCCTGCTGTGTACACAACAACTCTGCTGTGTATCCTGTTTATATCTCCAACTCAACATGACCTTCAAACCAGTACTTTCCTTTCCTCCATATCATTCATGCCACAGTTTATTAACCTCTCAATTAATCTTGTTTAATACCTTTCATTCATCTGTAATTTTTCCCTTCCACTTTCAATCAATCATAAAAATCTGTAAAATCTATCTCCACATGGCCAATTCACCAAATGTCCAAATCTACTTTTCCAGTCCTCTTTTCTACTGTTTACAGATAAAGTTAACATTTATCTCAACTTACAATGTCAGAGTTCATCCATCATTTTTTTTTAAAACGAGGATTGAGGGTGATGTTTCCATTATTCCTAATTATCAAGTGTGCTTTGCAAAGATTAAGTAACTTGCCCAATGTCACACCTCTAATAAGTGACATAGTTAGGAGGAGGGCCCAGCTCATCTCATGCCATATATCTTAGCTTTTACAATATAAAATGATGTTTTCCAGAGGTATTCCAAGCTACAGTCTTGCTCAGTATGCCCTTACAAATATTCTGACAAATACACTCCCTAGTAAAAGCAAATGCTATCTTGAACCTATTTTGGAATCATTCCCACACTCAACCATTTCCATGCAAAATGTTCTCATCACCAAATCCCAAGTGAATTGACAACTGCTCCCTGCAGCCCTTTCTCACCAGAAAAACCACATCCTGTTGAATATCTATGGCTCTGTGTTTACACTGCTTTCCAGGCACATAAGACACAGGACACGTGTCAGAGTTATTTAAGTACTTAAGTCTATTCCTCTTTAGTGTTCAAGTTCTGATCTTGTATCTCTTCATTTCCCACAGAAAAGAAATGCCTATTGCAGAGACTTGACCACAGCAGGTGCATAATAAATCTTGACAGAGTGAATAATTTCTTGACAGAGTTTTGAGTTTCTTGTTTAAATAATATGAAAGTTTAAATCTTTTATAAAATATTTTAGATGTGCAAGAGATATATAATGATACAGTGCATACCCTTCAACACACTATCCAGCTTAAAAAAGAAACATTACTGACGGAAGTTTTTTGTGCATCCGCTACCCAGCCACCAACACTTCTGTTCTGAATTTGATGTGTTTCCATCTGGTTCATTTGGTTTTTACTTTTCATTCTTATTTATAATGCCTTAAATATGACAAATACACTCCCTACTAAAAATGAATTCACAAGGAAGCAGGAGAAATGGGTGAAACACTTTCCTAATGCTCACTAACTCTTAGATCTGCAGTTGGATTTCCATCAGGACAGGCTGGACTAATATTCAGTTGAAGCATAAGCCTAATATTTATTTTTAGTCTGGAAAAACATATATGGTCAGCATCTGAGTTCCCTAGAGGAAAAACAGGAAAATTTTTGTGGCACCAGCTGTTTCACTGTGTCTGAGAAGGCTCCCTTAGTTAGGTCTCTTTGTTCTGTTCCTCACTAATATATTTGTATCCAGAAATTAAGTATCTGTTAGTATTTCCTCCACTATGAGAAATTAGACATGCTACATAATAGAACTTTTTGAAACTTTTTATTTCTCTTTGTACTTTCAGGATTTTTTTTTAAAGTATGAGGACATTTTTAATGGAATTTAAGATGCTATTTACAAAATAAGTTATGGTAACATTAAGGGATTTTGTAATATATAGGATATAATGTAATATGAGACAATTTGGAATTCAATGCTATATCCAATGTATTTAATTTTAAGTATTCCTCTTTTTCTTAAAATATGTATCTCCTTTTTAAAGGAATATTTTTAAAGAATAATAATAAGATGAATATCCATGAAGTTAACACTCAGTTTAAGAACTAAATTGTTACTAATTTAATATATCACCTTGCATCCAACTGATTGTCTTTTTTTATAGTATTGCAAATCTATCCCTTCTTTGTATTCCTTTTGAAATTGTTCCAGTTCAACCCCTTCTGTCTTACTTACCACAATTATTGCCACATCTTAATATCTGGTTCCAATTTTGTGCTACTCAAAAATGGAGAGATATCAAGAGTCAAGAAGACAGAGATTAAAATATCAGTTGCTACAAGGAGCTTGTTTTTAATATGGCTAAGTTAAGTTCTGATCAGACTGATCCTACCACAAAGAGCAACCACAACCTCTGGAGAAAGTATGAAAAAAAGCTACCCAAAGCCACTAAAAGGAGTAGGAAAATTCCAGAGTCAACTTTTGAAAGAAGGGAACAGCATGGGATACATTTCCCATTTTATAGCTTTACTGTTAGCATGGAGGCAGGCTACAATCAGTGATATGTGGAGTGAAAAGCTTTTCTAAATAAGCTTCAATATTTTTGATCTGAAAAAACCAGAAGATAGAGTTTGGGGCAACAGTAGCAACTGGTAAGTGAGGTAGGGACATCACTGCAAAGCAAGCCAGAAAAAGGGCATCTCAAAATTGGTTTACAAACTAGTAAAATTTGTGGGTGAACTCTTAATCATGCATACGCAAAGACTCAAAGCAGCCCAGCTCAGGATAAAAGAATGGAACTCAGATTTAAACTGCCAGTTAACTAATGCCACATAATTTTCATTTGAATTCAACAAAGCAAATTTCTTGCTAAAACAAACAAAACAAACATCAACACTCTTGAGGCTCTTAACAGAACTAACTCAATGCCTAGATATGATCTAAAATTATTTGACATACAAAGAATCAGGAAAATGTGAGCCATTTTCAAGGGAAAAGAAAATTAACAGACACAACTCCAAAATAATCAGATATTGAAATGAGTATTCAAATGTTTTATAGCAGCTATCAAATTATGCTCAATGAGCTAAAAGAAAAATACAATTACAATGAATAATAAGAGAAAAAATCAGTAGAGAAGCAAAATTTTAAAAAGAAATAACTGGAAATTCCAGTCATAACAACCTCATAGGATAGGCTTATTAGCAGAAAGGAATCAAAAGAGGAAAGATAAAGCAAGCCAGGAGTTGAGTTAATAGAAGTGATCAAATCTGAAGATGACAGAGAAAAAAGATTGAAAAGAAATGCTGACAGAGCCTCACAGACCTGTGGGATAATATCAACATCTAACGTATGTGTATAATTTGAGTTCCAGAAGGAGAGAAGAGAGAGAATGGTGCAAACATTATTTTAAAATATAGAGGTCAAAGTGTTCCTATATTTGGTGAAAGTAATAAATCTACAGATTTATAGAGTTCAGTAAACATCAAGCAAGATAAAGGTAAATAAAACTGTCTAGCCACATCAAGTCAAATTGCTAAAAACCAATTATAAAGAAAATATCTTGAAAGAAACCAGGGAAAAGTGACATATTACATACAGAGGAACAGCTTTTCAGATGAACTTTAAGATTGCATAGAAACTACAATACTGATATAATGTAGAACACATCTTTAATTGCTGAAAGAACATATCCGTCAGCTCAAAATTCTATATTAAGCAAACATATATTTTATTAATGAAGTTGAAATAAAAACATTTTTAGATAAAATAGAACTAAGTGAAATTTTCTCCAGGAGATAAACACTACAAAATATGTCAAAGGAAATTTTACGGGCTGAAAGGAAATGATACCAAATGGATACTTGAATAGTCAAGAAAAAGTGAATACCAGCGAAAATGGTAAAATTATGGGTAAATAAAGAAGACTACATTTTCCCTTTAATCTGTTTAAAGCACACGGCTCCTTAAAAGCAAAAATTATAATATTGTTGTGTGGAAATTATATTGTATGTATTTTAATACATATGACAAATTTGCACAAAGAATATGGGGATGCATACATGGCCATATACTGTTGCAAATTTTCTACATTTAATATGAAGTGGTGTATATTAAGTCTAACTAGACTCTGAAAAACCAAGGATTAAACATCAAAAACTAATGCAAAGGAGTATAATTGAAGAACAAATACAAGCTTAAATGTAGAATTCTAAATATATTCAAATATTTTGAAAAGAAAAAATCAGTAAAAAAAAACAGTGTATCAAGAAATAGAGGGAGAAACAGAAAACAATCATATGGTAGACCTATATGCAACCATGTCAAAAATTACATTAATTGCAATGATCAAAGCACTACAGTTAAAAGGCAGGAATTGTCATAACTATACGCTGCCTATAAAAATGCACTTTCAACACAGATAGTTCAAAAGTAAATGGATGGCAAAAGATGTAGCCTGCAAACAGCCTAAGAAGGCTGAAGTGGTCATATTAATATCAGATAAAATTGACTAAAAGAAAAAGAGTATGTCCAGAGATAAAGAGGGACACTTTGTATGATAAAAATGTTTAATTCTTCAGAAGCATATAATAATCATAAAATGTGTGGATCTAGTAATAGTACTCCAAAAGAATATGAAAAAAATTGACAGAATTCTATAGCAAAATAGGCAATTTTATAAGAGATTTTGACTCCCTTATTTTGGCAGTTGAAAGAACAAATGCACAATATCAGAAGAAAAAAATAGATAATCTAAACTATGCTATCAATTGCCTTACCCTTGGTATTTATAAAACATTCACCAACAACTGCAGAATACACATTCTTTTTTAAGTGTGGATAAGTTCATCACAACAGACCATATACTGAACCATAAAACATGCTTCATTAAGTTAGAATAACTGAAATCACATAGTCTCTTACCAAGATGGAATTAAACTAGAAATACATAATAATAAGATATTTAGGAAAACAGAATGTTTGTAAGTTAAACAATATAAACGAGCCATAGAAAAAATCACAAAGAAAAGTAGAAAATATTTCTAACTGAATAATAGTGCACATACATTTCAACATTTGTGAGATGCAGCTAGCTGGATAGAGAGACATGCATGGCTTTATATGCTCTCATCTGGGAAAAAAAACAAAAGAAAAGACAAATTATTATGCAAATACTGAAACTTAGGAGGCCAAAAATGAGAATTACAAGTAAACCAAAAGTAAGAAAATTATTACAACAATGATAATAAAAACAAATATCAATGAAATAGAAAAGAGACAAATAAATGAGAACATAATCAAAGTAAAGTAAAGCAGTAAGAGTTAGGTTACATTTTTAAAAAATCCTTATCAAAGACACCGTTAAGAAAATTAATAGGCAAGCCATAGAGCTGGAGAGAATATTCACAAAACATATCTGACAAAGTACTGGGATCCAGGCTATAAAACATTTATAACTTAGTAACAAAAATACAAGCAACCCCATAAATTTGGGGTAAAGTTCAAACAGACATTCCCAGAAGAAGACATACAAATGGCCCATAAGCCTGTAAAAAAGTTCAACACAATGAGTCATTAGATACATTCAAATTTAAACCTCAGTGAAATACCACTACATAGTCAACAGAATTGCTAAAAATACAAAGATGAATAATACTAATTGTTGTTGAGGATGTGGAGGAACTGGAATTTTCATACATTTCTGGTGGGGAAGTGAAATGTAACAACCAGTTTGGATAAAGATCTGGCATTTTCTTATAGACATAAGTATACGCCTACTCATCAATTGTAATCATATGCAGTTACTCAAAAGACATGAGTGTTCACCAAAAGATTTTTGCAAGATTGGTCATAGTATATTTATCCTAGTAGCCCTGAATTGGAAACAGCCTAGGTATTCATCAGCAGGAGAATGGATAAACCGTGGCGTATTCCTAAAATGGAATACTCTTCAGCTATGATAAAAGAGTAATAGGCGAATCTCAAAAACATTATGCTAAGTGAAAAGACCTTTACACAAAGGTCCATACTGTACGTGTGATTCCAGTTTTATAAAGTTCCAGAACAAGCATTTAATCTATGGTGGGAAAAAAATCAGAAGTTGCTCTTGAGGAGGGGGGTAAGAATTTACTGGAAAATGGCATAAGATAACTTTCTGGGTTGATGGTAATGTCCTACAACTTGACAGAGGTTTCGGTTACCTTGGTGTGTGTATTTGTCAAAACTCAACATATGTGTATTTAAAATGTGTGCATTTCATGGATTGTTTAGTTTACAACAAAATAAAGAGAAACTGTAACTGTGTGTACACTGAAAAGAACTTAGGGGAAAGTTTAGTGTTATGTTGAGGCATTACGTTTATGTACCTCAAAAAATATGATGGATTAATTAGCGGCTAGAGAGATGGAGAAATGGATGGTTATGTGTTAAAACATGTTCAGTAAAATGTTGATGGTATATAGGTATTTACTGGAAAATATTTTTTAACTGTGCTGTGTTTGAAATTTTTCATAATAAAATGTTGAACGAGGAAATAAAATACAAATAAAATTAGATATGAGAAGGACATCTAAAATATAAAATTAAGAATTATAATTATGAGAGCAGTATGGAGGTTCCTTAAAAAACTAAAAATAGAGTTGCCATATGATCTAGCAATCCCACTCCTGGGCATATATCTGGAAAAGACAAAAACTCTAATTCAAAAAGATACACCCCAGTGTTCATAGCAGCGCTATTTACGATAGCCAAGACATGGAAGCAACCTAAGTGTCCATAGACAGATGGACAGATGAATGGATAAAGAAGATGTGGCACATATATATATATATATAAAGGACTATTACTCAGCCATATGAAAGAATGAAATCATGCCTTCTGCAGCAACATGGATGGACCTAGAGATTCTCATACTAAACGAAGTAAGTCAGACAAAGACAAATATCATATAATATCACTTACATGTGGAATCTAAAAAAATGAACTTATTTACAAAACAGAAACAGACTCACAGACATAGAAAA
>NC_041215.1:128769764-128839314 GCF_002837175.3 Physeter macrocephalus | reverse complement strand
CAGTATGGAGGTTCCTTAAAAAACTAAAAATAGAAATAGCATATGACCCAGCAATTCCACTCCTGGGTCTATAGCTGCAAATATATCTGGAAAAGACAAAAACTCTAATTCAAAAAGATACACCCCAGTGTTCATAGCAGCGCTATTTACGATAGCCAAGACATGGAAGCAACCTAAGTGTCCATAGACAGATGGACAGATGAATGGATAAAGAAGATGTGGCACATATATATATATATATAAAGGAATATTACTCAGCCATATGAAAGAATGAAATCATGCCTTCTGCAGCAACATGGATGGACCTAGAGATTCTCATACTAAACGAAGTAAGTCAGACAAAGACAAATATCATATAATATCACTTACATGTGGAATCTAAAAAAATGAACTTCTTTACAAAACAGAAACAGACTCACAGACATAGAAAAGAAACTTATGGTTACCAGGGGTTGTGGGGATGGGGGAGGGATAAATTAGGAGTTTGGAAATAGCAGATACTACTGTATACTGTATACTACTGTATACTGTATACTACTGTATACAAAATAAACAGCAAGGATATAGTGCAGGGAACTGTATTCAATATCTTGTAATAACCTAAAATGGAAAAGAATTTGAAAAAGAGTATATATATCTATAGATATGATAGATATGAATCACTTTGCTGTGCTCCTGAAACTAACACAACATTGTAAATCAACTATACTCCAATAAAAAAAGAATTATAATCATTTCCCAATATATACAAATATTGAATCATTCTGTTGCACAGCTGAAACTAATATAATGTTATATGCCAATTATATCTCAATTAAAAAAAGAATAATAAATCAGCTGATGCAGATGTTGGACAACAGGACTGCAGTGTGTTCGCCAAGTGGGACCGTTAGTAAATCTAGATTTAAACACTCTGTCAACCAATCTATGTTCTCAGGACCACCAGGGGCGTCTGCCTGGGCAGAGTTTACAGTGTGGCTGGGAGACAGCCAGGCATCTCCTAAATAAAAAGAGGATGTTGGTCGAGCTGCATGTTCACTATTTTTTAACTTAAATTCAGATATTCCTGTCCCATGGTGAGGGCACAGTGAGGGGATGAAAAAAGGCCAAGAGATTGCTCAAAATTCTCTTCCTCCGTATCAGTGGAAACAGCAGGAGTGAGGGCCAGGGTTCCACAAAAATCCTGAAGACTTCGGGGTACTGAAGGGAGCTTACCTTCTTAAGGAAACCAGAGCTTTAATTACTGACTTCACGCTGCATTTCTGACTGACTTGTGTCTATCCCAAATTAATCATGAATTTTGAATAGATAGTAGGAAATCTTGAATAAAGTTAAATAGGCATTTACACAAGATAGCATTTAAATTCAGAGCATCAGTGAATGCTATGCAGACTGGGAAACTATGAGAGTAAATTCCTAATAACAGAGTAATTATGCTAAAATTAAACCCCAGAGGATGCTTGTCCTTAGGTGGTAGAGGTGTGAAAGGATTCAAGAGAAAGGAGAACCAAACAGCAGAATATCAAACTAGAAAAGGTAGGAGAGACTTAGAATAAGTATTAAGAGAGATTAATACAAAAAGAGCAGAAAAAAACAGTGCTGGAACATGTGAGTAAACAGTTCTCATTTGCTTACAGCATGCTCTGGAGCAAGGAAGTTAAGAAAGGTGACTGGTAGAGTCTTAGTCCCTTTGGGCTGCTATAGTGATATATCCCAGACTGGGAAGCCTATAAACAACTGAGATTTAATTCTCACAGTTGTGGGGGCAGAAAGTCCAAGATCAAGGTGCCAGCAGGGTCAGGTGAGGGCCCTCTTCCTGGGTCAGAGCCAGTGCCTTCTCGCTGTGCCCTCAAATGGTGGAAGGGGCTAGGGATCTCCCTGAAGCCTATTTTTATCAGGCACTAATGCTCTCCGTGAGAGCTCTAACCTCAGGACTTAAGCACTTCCCAAAGGCCCCACCCACGAACACCATCACCTTTGGGGATTAGGATTTCAGCATATGAATTTTGGGGGGATATTCAGATGACAGCAAATAGACATGACATAGGGGAGGCAGATGTTGATTACCTAGAAATTTTGCCTCAAAAAGAACAAGGCAAGGCTAACATCCCAGATCTCTCATTCTATCACCCAACAGCTTCCTAATGAATAGGGAGGGAACACAGCTTGTACAAGGAAAATAACCCCCTGTCACCGTGAAGAAGTGTCTTATTTATAAAGGTTGCACCAAGTGCACCATATAGTATGCAGCCCACCCAAAGCAATCCTTTTGTGAATGGAAATCTCAGGGCTCACATGTGACTCATTAGACTGCACGTGTCCTGAAATAAGGGAGATGGGTCCCTCACCGTCTCAGCAAGTTGCGTTCAAAGGGAGAGCAGCGTCTGCCTGATCTGTTTGCCGTAGCTGCCAAAACACTTTTCAACTTATAAAGGAGGCAGTCAGCTGCATTAGAAGTGAATTCCTTTCTTAGAAAATGACATCTCGGCACAGACTGCCAAAAGAGCGGCCAAGATACTTTGCCTTGCCAGGAAAGGGAAGCTGAGGAACAGAGGGCCCGCCTTCTGCATCCTGTGAGAGGCAGGAGGGTTTCAGCAGTCAAGCACTTAACCTGAATTTACCTGGGCATTTTTAATCAGCACAATCACACTTATGCAATTAAAGTGTAGTAGACCTCCAGGCTGAGGTATACATATATGTACGTATGCTTTGGGGGGAGGGGAAAAGAGTATGTTAATAAAGAAAAAAAATATCGCTGAAGATGGATTCTTGGAAAACTGAATCCAACAAGCCTTTATTGGAAGGTTACCATATGCAATCCTCGTGGCGGTAAGGAACATTCGGCCCCGCCTTCTAGTCACTAATTTAATCATGATGGTGGGGCCCCAGCATGGGTCTCACCCTCTTCAGTGAAATACCTGCTTAATCAATTGTACAGCTAATACCTGACACAGGAAGTGGACTCAGGGGCAGAGTTAGGGGGCCAAAAGACTTGTTGAGGAGAAACAGCTTGGAAAGAAAAGGAACAGGAACAGGACTGGGCAGAGGGTGTCATCCCCCCTAGGTGCCTGGAATCATAAGTGTACATGAGCTAGAAGACTCTGAAGATCATCACAGACAGAGCACTGTTTCACCACCACTGAGAAAGAGGACATACCCAAAGATGGTCACCGAGAATCCCCAGTTGGAGGAGGAAGGGACAGACTAACTCTTCACCCTGACCGTAGCTGGGCTTTGTGGATTCAGGGATAGGAGTTCTTAGGGGCTGGGGGCTTATGGGTACAAAACTCACTCTCATCCATTTGTGAGTGATCTGCCCTGCTCGGTGCCTGTTCTCAGTAGGGGAGGATGTAAACACAACGCTTTCTCTGGAGTGTGCAGAGTTCTGGCAACTCGGGGAAGTCAAGGATGACAGCCCACAATACCAAAAGATTTCCCATATTTCTCCTCAGGTAAGATTCCCAAGAACTATCGCCACTGGGAAAACTTATGGCCAGGACGGATGGAATCAGTTTTGTAAAGGTAGGGAAGCAACACTTCCCCTGGAAAATACATTATCTAGTTGTACAGAATGTCCACCGATTATTGGTCTTTTGATATCTCCTATGTTTATACTAATTCTTATTCCCAGGATTACTAGTAAAGGGTGATGAGAAGGAGGCAAGGTCAAAAGAGTTCATCCACATTGATCTAAAATATTCAACAACAGTTAAGAAAACTAATGGCATCACTTTGAAACGTAATGTCTAAAGATGGGACTGATGGAAAATAAAAAAATGAGGTGTTTTCAGTTGAAATAGCTAAAATATTATATTTTATCATCACTTTTATTCCACAATGGGTAGGCAAATTCTTGCTCTTTATATTTATTTTTAGAATTATTAGGGAAGAGAAAAAGGTCTTAAATATCATGCCTGTTCTGTTGACTTTGGGAAATGACTCAGAAAAATCATCTGGGTTCCAACAGCCATGGGGACTTTCTGAAAGGTAAACACTTTTTCTATCTCACACCCTTTAATAAAATTTAATACCCTTATGATGGAACCTTGTCCTCAGAAACAACCTCTACTTTGGGGCATGGCGAAATCTGCCGCCTTCTCCTACTCCTGTATCTTTCTTCAGCCTTTTCTTCCTGTTTCTCTTCTACTTCTTGTCTGTTTCCTTCTCTGTCACTGAGTGCCTTCTACATACACCACATGGAAGGGTTAATCCTCACGGGGAATTTGGAACACAGTAATAATATCCTCATTCTAGTGATGAAGAGACCAAGGCTCAGACAGGCACAAAGGTATGCCCATGTCTCTTTTCCCCCATCATCACCCTCTGTTTTATTTGCCTTTCTTATTTATCTCTATTTATATAAGCAGAGCAACTAAGTGTATTTTAAAATCTCACTCTGTCAATTTATTTACATGTTTTCGTGATTCGTTTTTTTTTAACTGATGATGGACATTAGTGATGTGACTAGTGAGAGTAAAAATATCACAACTGAAGGAGGAAGAATTAGAAGAACAGAGGATGAACTGGTCTGAAATGAAAGATATACTCAAGGTAATTAAAAGCTGATACACACATATTGCTAAAGGAAAGAAACAGTCTGGAAAGGCTACATAGTGTATGATGCCAACTCTATGACATTCTGGAAAATGAAAAACTATAGAGACAGTAAAAATGACCAGTGGTTGCCAGGGGTTGGAGCAGGAAGATGAACTGGTGGAACACAAGACTTTAGGGCAGTGAAGCGATTCTGTATGATACTCTAATGGTGAATACCTGACATTATGCTTTTGGCAAAACCCAAGGAACTGTACAACACAAAGAAGGAACCCTAATGCAAACTATGAACTTCAGTTAATAATAATGTGCTAATATTGGTTCATCACCTGTAACAAATATACCTCACCAATGCAAGGGGTTAATAATAAGGAGGATTGAAGGGAAACTCTGCATTTTCTGGCCAATTATTCTGTAAATCTAAAACTGCTCTAGAAAATAAAGTTTATAATTTTAAAAGAAAGGACTTCCTTAAAAAAGTACCTGGTGCAGGAGGCAGATTGGCCACTGACCGGATGTCAAAATATACCCCGATTCTGGGACACCTCTTAAAGTTGCTGGATAGGTTACCTGCTAAATGTCTGAGCCCCAGTGAATCATGCCAGGTGGTTTTACATCATGAACAAAGGACAAAGAGAAACGGTTCTAATATAAATTTCCATTTTTCTCTATTCACTGCAGACGGCATGCTCCTGCCTTTAAGTCATAGACAGATGGCTCAGTGACAGGCGGCGGGTATTCACGTGTGCAGGACTGAATCTCATTACACTCTAACAAGAAGATCATAATGCAGACAGTCAAAACTGAGTCTGGCCGATCACATGTGCGAGGCACTGATTTTTTAAAAAAATAAAGGCAGGGACGTTTTCATGCAATCTGAGAAATCTGATAATGAATGTTACTTTCATTATCTTTTATCTCCTTTGTCCCTTGAAAATCTAAGTAAACCGATGCAATTTAAAAGCTGATTTCCAATTACACTACAGTTATTTTTATGACTGTGTTTTCCTCCAATATCATGTAGGAGAGATTACCTCTTTGCTTATTATTAATATCTTGCTAGAAATTCTTTAAGATGTCTGTTATAAACTACTTTCTACTCTTTAAGATATGTGCGATCAATAGAGAAAAAAGTCTCAGCATAGTCCACTAGTATCATCATCCACAAACTCACCAAATTTCAATATATAACAAATGGCACAGGCCTCTATTTTATTTTATAATGTAAAGTACATGGTATGGGACCAGACTTACTTAAAAATACATTGAAAATAGTAGCAATCTCATATATTTTGTGGAACTCGTTTAATTAAGACTCTGCATCCATGCAAGACTGCTTTGGGAGTAGAGGTAGAGAAAGGCTTGTTTTTGTTTTTTTTTTTTTTGAAATTATTAACAGTTTAAAAATTCATCCCTATTTTAAAATGATCACTCCATGTCCTGTAAGCATCCTGGGACAGGTGGAATTTCAAGAAACTCTTTCATGCATAAAAGAGAACAAGCTTAGTAACCTGAAAATTCTAACACTCTAAGTGCTGTGAATATATGTGAAAGCAATTGAATTAATAAATCATAAGGGAGGTAAAGGGATGATGGATGTTTCTCAGTTTAACTGAGGGCTCCAGCAGATATTAGGGACTGATGGAGTAAGTGAGGCTGGGTAGACATTGAAATCAGAAAATATTGTTGAGCATCTGTTATATATAATGAGGTGGGGTGGGGATAAGATGAGAGTCAGTTTATACAAGAAGGCAGGCTAATCTGAAAAGTCTCTTGAGGGACTTCCCTGCTGGCACAGTGGTTAAGAATCTGCCTGCCAATGCAGTGGACACGGGTTCAGCCCCTGGTCTGGGAAGATCCCACATGTCGTGGAGCAACTAAGCCCGTGTGCCACAACTACTGAGCCTGCGCTCTAGAGCCCGCGAGCCACAACTACTGAAGCCCGTGCACCTAGAGCCCCTGATCCGCAACAAGAGAAGCCACTTCAATGAGAAGCCCGTGCACTGCAACAAAGAGTAGCCCCCGCTCACCACAACTAGAGAAAGCCCACGTACAGCAACGAAGACCCAACGCAGCCAAAAAAAAAAATGTCTCTTGAGACATGTCTCACAGAAATGCTAGGTAAAGTGATGAAAGCATCATGTCCATTGCATAGCTGAGGTGCCAAGAAAGAAGGAAAATCCCTGTGTGGCAGAAATAAACCACAGAGAAAAAAAATGTGAGCAGAGGTACAATTTTCCTGGGAGGGTGGCATGTGTCAGGGAGGGATGGTGACCAAAGTGGGGACGGGACTGTCATTTCTTTGTGCAACCAAGAATAGAGGCCTTCAGCCTGCATGAAACAGGTCATGATTAAGAAAACGTCTGCATCCTTGAGGAAAATGATCCCCAAACAAATGTATGCACCCAAATGAGACGGATGCCCTTTGGGGCCATTGGGTGGAAAATGCTCCCCTGAGAATTCTAAAACCCAGCCCTGTCCACAAGCATGGTTTGTAGTAGGAAAGTGCAAATATCTGTGATCCAGGGACACAGAATACCAGAAAATTTCCTAAAACTGTGTACAGCTTTCCTAGGACTGTGGAAATACTACTTTTCATTTGGCAGAAGAAAAGGCAAGACTGCTTTAGATCCATACCACCAGGATTCCCAGATAGAGCTCTGCCTAAGTTAGGCTCACAATCCAAAATTATGAAACATGCAAGAGAACAAGCCACCATAAGCAAGAAATAGCACATGCCAAAAAGTAGGAGTAGATTCCTGAGATTTTCTGATAAAATAAGTATCCAATAGAGGCTGTAAAATAGATCTTAAATGATTAGAGTTATAAAAGAAGGTGTAAAGAACATAAAACAATGGCACCACAACAAAAAAGCAGATTAATTTTTAAAAATGTGTGTCTTAGAAATTAAAAGAAAGCATAGTCATTTAAATTTAATTCTCAACGAATAGGTCAAATTGTAGATCAGATACAGCTGAAGAAAGAATTAACCTAGACAGTAGCTCTCAGTCTGGCTGCATATTAGAATCTCCAAAAACTTTTAAAAATCCCAGTCTCCAGATTATACTCACAGCAGTTAGATCAAAATCTCTGAACAAAGGATCTAGGCATCAGCATTTTTTAAAGTCCCAAGGTTGATTACAACGTGAGGTTGTTCTAGCAAGAGCTGCCTCAGAGACAGCATACAAGATATTGAGTAATGCAAACAGCATGATCCAGAGGAAACAAACACACACGAACACACAAACTAGGTCTGTTCTAGTTCTGCACTGTTTTGAGTGCCTTTTCTGTGCCAGATACCAGATAAAAAGTGAGATATACAAGCGAAGAATTTCAAAGTGCATCTTTAAGTACAGTTACCACAAAATCCAAACCCACCAATGTGCTGCTTGTATAGGAAATTAGAAAGAAGCTGAAATTTAGCTTTACATAGAACAACACTGCAAGAAAGGCGTATTCAGAAATCTCAACTCATTGGGTTATGAGTGTGAACTGTTGTGCGTGTTTCCCATAATTTCCCCCAGCTGTGCTGCATGGAGCCTCTTTGGGCTGCAATCCTCCACAATCTTTGCTCCCTCTGCAAAGGGGGTCCTAGCGGTAATTGAGTTTCTACCTCAACTGGGGCCAGCTCTCCCGAGACCTCATAAGTGAGCCTTTTGGGGCCTCCCCTTTCTTGGGGGAAATAGTCCCACGTTCCCATTGGAAGGGAGGAACAACCTCCCATGAACACTGAACTCACCACTTTGCCTCAGTTCCCCCGTAATGTGTCTGCTGATGGAGGAAAAAGGTGGGTGGTGGTTGTGTTCGGGTCTGAACTGGAGCCTTTCAGGAAATCCGTGGGAAGATGGATGAGCCCAGTGATGATCATTCCATGATTCAAGAATGTGTCATTTTCTGCTTTAGATCATCCCCTGAGCCTGGGATCACTGGACACATGACACGTCACACTATGTGTGATGACGAGGTGAACGATTCTTCACCAGCCCGACCTTAAAAATAAATTAACAGTAAAAAATTAATAAGCCTTTTTCTCCTGCCATATCCTTTTCCCACAATAATAATGCATAGCACCTTTTTTTTTTTTTAAAAAAAGCATTGTACTGGATCGTTATACGTTTCCAATAATCTTGTGAGATTCTTGAAATGTTGAGAAATCCCCACCCCACATTTAAGAATTATTTCTTGGAATGAATTTCACCGTAACGTTTAAAATGGTGTCTTGAAAAACAGAGAGTTATAGTAATATCTCTCAATTCACTAGTTTGCTGTAGTTTTTATTGGTTAAGTAATTCACATTAAAGACGATGTGACAAAGCACACCTCATTAGGTGTACAGCTAGAGCCCCGATGCCTATGATTTTCTGCATTCTACTGCCACCCAGTGGTTCATTTTACTATGGTACACTAGCTAGAACAATCTATTTGCCACTGTAAGTACTGTTATTTTTTTTAAAAAATCAGAGCAATGACCATCCAGATATTAGCATGTACCAATGATTATTCAGTACTGTTCATCTATCCAACAAAATAATCATAAAGTTATTTTTTAATCACAATTAGAGAGAAAATTCCAATAATTTTATTGACCTTGTTATCTCTGTTTGATGAAATCAATATTATATTTTAAAGATATTCTGATTAAAATGTATAGAATCTGGGAGGTAGAGGGTTGCCTACAAATAATTTCTTTAAATTTGTCATTCTGCATGTGAGAAAACTTAAACCCAGAAAGGAAAACATATTATAAGCACTTGTTGAAGGCCTCATTGCTAGTTACTAAGTTCAGATTAGAACCCCAAGAACTGTGACTCACAGCCAGGGATTTTTCCGTAATTTGGCTTCATTCGTTAAGAAAACTATCTCACCAGTTTATTGGAGAGTGAGTCAGGAAGTTATGGAAATAATTAGCAAGATGAAAGAAGCTCAATTATCTTATGGACTAAAATTAAAGGTCCCATGAAGTAACATTACGTGTACAAAGTGAGGTTTGCTGCCTGGAGAGGAAAAGAAAATCTTGGAGACATAAACTCAGGGCAGTGCTTCAGCCCAAAGTGAAGCTCATTACTGTCATATAACGAATATTTTCATTAAAGCAAATGATATATGTCATAGTTGCTGTACTTTTTAGCTCTGTGAAAGAAAAACACTCTATACACCCTAGGAATTATATAGGAAAAACAGAGCTAGGTTGAATTATCTTTGGTCTTAACACCCGATCCCACATTGAAAGAAAAGGAAAGAAACTGCCAAAAACAGTTTTTACTTTTTTCCCCCAAAGCTTTGTATCCATTTCATCACAATTTCTCAATATAAAAACCTATCTGTAATAGTTTTTTGAGGTTTGTAGAAATTATATTTTACTGCTAAAACGTGTGAAATTGTCAATTCCAACTCATATTCAAAGAATGATCTGAATAGTCCTTTCATTAGAATAATTGAGAAAATATTGCTGAAGTTATTGCTTTTTAAAACCCATTCAGAAGATCCCAAATTAAAATAGATAATTTTTAAAAATAATCAAGTGCACAACTGGGCGGGAATGATATTATTAAAAAACAATCCAAATATGCACCTTAAGAAAGATGAGGGTTCCCTGATGCTTATATATGATAACTAAATATGGAGTCTAATAGAAAGCTACTTACAGTGAGATCCTGCTTATAAAACCAAGTGTTAAAAATAAGATGCTCTTCAGTAGAATAAACCTCCTAAGGATAGAGGGAGAAGAATACTTCTCTGGAGATTGACGTCATCAGCATCATCTGGGAATTGGTAAGAAAGGTAAAAGATCAGGCCCTGTAGTAAACTTCCTGTTTCAGAAACTCCCAGAAAGAAATGGGGCCCAGAAATCTTTATTGAAACATGCTCAGTAGGTGATTCACATGCATGCTAGAGCTTTAGAAGCAACGATCGAGTCCCATGCTAGACCTTGTTGCTTACTGTCTTCAGAGAGTTTATTCCTAAAGAGCAAAACCTCATTGTTGACACCCATTGTGGCAGTGAGTGTATTGCCTCTCAGCTCCAAATCACCCTTCATCACCCTATTCCACAGTAAGGAGATGGGCCCTGTACATGTTCTCCTGTGTCGGCTGGCACCAAGTTGTCAGCGGAGCATGCTGTTGCAGGATGCTGTAGGATGGAGGGGTCTCTCTTCCTGGTTGTGGTGTGGCCCTCCAACGTACAGCACTGTCCATGCAGGGTGGCCAGCACTGTCCAGTGAGCGGCACCCCTGACACCACCTCGGGCATCGTCACAGTAGAGTGCCCGGGTACCCTACCCCCCCGTAGACCCTTCACTCCCTCCAGCAGCTCTGAAGTAAGTCTCTGGGTACAGCATCTTTCTGTGGACAGATTTTCCCAGCAACCCTGAAGTCAGATTTCTAGCAAGTTGCACCTGTATAGAAACTCTGTGACTTCTCTGTGACCCAGTGAGGCATGGCATGCCCTCTCTAATAAAGACAGGGATTCTGCCCAGAGGAGCGTGGAGAGGTGGGGGAACCTCTTTCCTGGGTGCTCTATCTCAGACCTAAGGGGCATAGCTGCTCCTAATACCTGCTACTTCTATATTCTTCACAGCTCTCGTTACTTCTTTGAGTAAACCAGTCCCTCCTTATGCCAATTCTCTGTTATAGCTATTAGTTCTTTACATTAACATTTTCTTGTTCAAATTACCGTGTGCTTTCTGTCTCTCAGACTGGACCCCAAATGATACACTTAGCTTTTCCATCAGATCCTTCTAGAATATAGGATCAGTTAATGGCTTGTGTCAAGTTGCAACTCATGGAGACCCTAAACACATCTAGGTCACGTCAATGTTTAGATGTATAAGTAATTTAATTTTTTATTAGGGAAAAGCTCTCATAAACCTGTAAATATTGAGTAGCTTTTAACATCATTCAATTCGATCCATGCTGAATCCCTAGCTGCATCTAGCCGTTAACAATAATGCCTAGTAGCTAGTTAGTGCTTATAGTTTTTAAAGCATTTTCCTATTTATTTTGTGAATTTGAATAAAATTCTTGAGGTAGAAATAACCTTAAGCAGTACCTATAATAGTAGTGACAGCAATGTGAGGGGCCTCCCCTCACGTGCCCCCACTCTGCACCATGCATGGTCCCGATGATGAATCGGAATTCCTGGGAATTCCACTCTATCAGAGCTTCTCTTGAGTCTCTGACACAGCAGAGCAAACCTAATTAACAGTCCTCAGTGACCCTGAGCCCTTAATAAACTGTTCTAGTTTTTATGATGTGCTTTTAGGAGAAAGCAGAGAAGGGATACATTTGTGGTTCCGGGCCCTGTTAATGGAATCCTTGACCTTTATGGGTTTTAATATCAAATAAAAATCTAAAATACATGACCATCCAAGCTGGGAGAATGCTTAGGAGATCTAACTTATCTCCTTATGTTTGCTTCACATCATTGGGATTTTAGGCTTTCAAATTTTCTAGACTAGATCAAAAATATAATTTTTGAAACATTTTCAGCTAAAGAGAAATGACTTTTCCTCTGGATACTTTCACCACTCTCTGCTAATTTCAGAACATCTTCCCTCTTTCTAGGACATAATAATCTGCCCCTGGAAATAGGAGGGCCAAGGGCTGGGGATCAGGAGAGACCCGTGCATGGCTGGTATTCAGACCCATAACATGACTCCTTTCCTTTCTCTAAATGAAGGGCTGTATTTTTTTCAACAGCACTTATTACCCTGTGACCTACTTTATGTCTTATTAAATTTTTCCTTATGTGTCTCTTCACCCTCCAGATAAATTGCCAGATAAAACACAGGCTCCAGTTAAATTTGAATTCCCGATCATTAATGAATAACTTTTTAGTATAAATATGTCTTATGAAATATTTGGGACACACACTCAAAAAAATTATTTAGGGAATTCCCTGGCGGTACAGTGGTTAGGGCTCCATAACCACTTCCACTGCAGGGGGCAGAGGTTTGGTCCCTGGTGGGGGGAACTAAGATCCCACATGCCCCAAGGCTTGGCCAAAAACAAAAATTAAAGTTTAGTGTGAGTGTGTTCCATGCAATATTTGACACATTCTTGTACTAAACAGCAAAGATTTTTTGTATGACCCTAATATTATGTGATACAAAATTATACTAAAAAATTATTTGTTGATTCTCTGAAATTCAAATTTGAGTGGCATTTGCATTGCCCGCACTCCACGTCTGGACCTCTACTCTCCCTGCAGCTGCAATGGAAGTTTCAGGAAGACCAGGATCCTTTCTTTGCTGTTGCTGTTGCTTTGTGTTTCTTCCTTTTCCCCTATATCCTAGAAACGGGTATGGCACTTAGAAGGAGCTTGACGGATATTTGGAATAGAGAGGCTCAGGTTATCCACCAAAATGGTCAATCTGATCCCTATTCAAAGTCCATTTTTCCACAGCAAAATCACACATGTGATAGTTCAGTGAGCACACTATGCCTCTTCTCTCCTCTGATCCTTTGATCACAGGGTCTCTACTGTCCAGCCCATCATTCCTTCATTCCTAAGGGAATCCTGCTCTCCTGCTGCCCCCAGACAACGCCTAGAAGAAATGGACAAATTTCTAGAAACATACAGCCCACCAAAACTGAATCAAGAAGAAATAGATAATTTGAACAGATCATTCACCAGAAGTGAAATAGAATTTGTAAAAAAAAAAAAAAAAAAAAAAACTTCCTACAGACAAAAGTCCAGCACCAGTTGGTTTCACAGGGGAATTCTACCAAACATACAAAGAAGATCTTATATCTATCCTTCTCAAACACTTCCAAAACACTGAAGAGGAGGGAACACTCCCAAAGACATTCTAAAAAGCTACCATCACCTTGATACCAAAACCAGCCAAAGACACCACCAAAAAAGAAAATTATAGGCCAATATCTTTGATGAATATAGATGCAAAAATTCTCAACAAAATATTAGCAAACCAAATCCAACAACACATAAAAAAGATCATACACCACGACCAAGTGGGATTCATCCCAGGTTCACAAGGATGGTTCAACATATGCAAATCAATCAATGTAATACACCACACTAACAAAAGAAAAGTCAAAAACCACATGATTCTCTCAATAGATGCAGAAAAAGCATTTGACAGAATTCAACATCCATTCATGATAAAACCTCTTACCAAAGTGGGAATAGAGGGAACATATCTCAACATAATAGAAGCCATTTATGACAAACCCACAGCCAATATAATACTCAACGGTGAAAAGCTGAGAGCCTTCCCGCTAAAATCTGGAACAAGACAAGGATGCCCTCTCTCACCACTTCTCTTCAACATAGTGTTGGAAGTCCTATACAACATAGTACTGGAAGTCCTAGCCACAGCAATCAGACAAGGAAAAGAAATAAAAGGTATCCAAATTGGAAGGGAAGAGGTAAAATTGTCACTATATGCAGATGACATAATACTATATATAGAAAACCCTAAGGACTCCACACAAAAACTACTAGAACTAATAAATGAATTCAGTAAAGTAGCAGGATACAAGATTAATATTCAGAAATCTGTCGCATTCTTTTACACTAACAATGAAATATCAGAAAGGGAATGAAAAAAGCAATACCTTTTAAAATCACACCAGAAAAAATAAAATACGTAGGAATAAACCTGACCAAGGAGGTGAAAGACTTATATGCTGAGAACTATAAAACATTAATAAAGGAAATAAAAGAGGATTCAAAGAAATGAAAGATATCCCATGCTCTTGGATTGAAGAATTAATATTGTTAAAATGGCAATACTACCCAAAGCAATCTACAGATTTAATGCAATCCCTATCAAATTACCCATGACATTTTTCACAGAAGTAGAACAAATAATCCAAGAATTTATATGGAACTATAAAAGACCCAGAACTGCCAGAGCAATCCTGAGGAAAAAACAAACAAAGCAGGAAGCAAAACTCTTCCAGACTTCAGACAATACTACAAAGCTACAGTAATCAAAACAGTGTTGTACTGGCACAAAAACAGGCATATGAATCAATGGAACAGAACAGAGAGCCCAGAAATAAACCCACACACCTATGGTCAGTTAATCTTCAACAAAGGAGGCAAGAATATAAAATGCAAAAAAGACAGTCTCTTCAGCAGGTGGTGCTAGGAAAGTTGGACAGCTGCATGTAAATCAGTGAAGTTAGAACACACCTTCATGCCATGCACAAAAATAAACTCAAAATGGCTTAAAGACTTAAACATAAGACATGACACCGTAAAACTCCTAGAAGAGAGCATAGGCAAAACATTCTCTGACATAAATCATACTGATGTTTTCTTAGGTTGGTTTCCCAAGGCAATAGAAATAAAAACGAAAATAAACAAATGGACCCTAATAAAACTTACAAGCTTTTGCACAGCAAAGGAAACCAGGGAAAAAAATGAAAAGACAACTTACAGAATGGGAGAAAATATTTGCAAATGATGCGACAGGCAAAGGCTTAATCTCCAAAATATACAAACAGCTCATACAACTCAACAACGATAAAAACAAACAACCCAAACAAAAAATGGGCAGAAGACCTTAATAAACATTTTTCCAAAGAAGACATACCGATGGCCAATAGGCACATGAAAAGCTGCTCAACATCACTAATTATTAGAGAAATGCAAATCAAAACTACAATGAGGTACCACCTCACACCGGTCAGAATGGCCATCATTAAAAAGTCTACAAATAACAAATGCTAGAGAGGGTGTGGAGAAACGGGAACCCTGTTACACAGTTGATGGGAATGTAAGTTGGTAACACCACTATGGAAAACTGTATGGAGCTTCCTCAGAAAACTTAAAATAGAAATACCATATGATCCAGCAATCCCACTCCTGGGAATACACCTGGACAAAACTATAATTCAAAAAGATACATGCACCCCTATGTTCATAGCAACACTATACATAATAGCCAAAACATGGAAACAACCTAAATGTCCATCAATAGATGAACGGATAAAGAAGATGTGATACATATATACAATGGAAAACTACTCAGCCATAAAAAAGAACAAAACAATATGATTTGCAGCAACATGGATACACCTAGAGATTATCATACTAAGTGAAGTAAGTGAGAAAGAGAAAGACAAATACCATATGATATCATGTATATGTGGAACCTAAAATATCATATGATATCACTTATATGTGGAATCTAAAATATGGCACAAATGCACCTATCTACAAAACAGAAACAGACTCACAGACATAGAGAACAGACTTGTGGTTGCCAAGGGGGAGGAGGGGAAGGGGAAGGGATGGACTGGGAGTTTGGGGTTGGTAGATGCAAACTGTTGCATTTAGAATGGCTACACAACAAGGTCCTGCTGTATAGCACAGGGAACTACATTCGATATCCCGTGATAAACTATAATGGAAAAGAATATGAAAAAGAATGTCTATATGTCACTTTGCTGTGCAGCAGAGATTGGCACAGCATTGTAAATCAACTCTACTGCAATAAAAAAAAGAAAAGAAAAGGCATTTATAGCTTAAGTGAACACAGATAAATGCGTGACCCAAGAGACCCAAGAGGAAATGTGTGGATTTGCTCGAAATTGTGAGACATTTGAGATGATGCTGATGAAGTCAGTTTGTTTAACAAATGCCCGGAGCCCAGAACGATGCATTGAGTGTCTGAGGTCTCAGCCCATGATCTTTCTATCACAACAGGCTTCACACAAAATGGACTGTGACTGACAGTGTTTGAGGAAACCCCTGCCTCTCTTCCGTCCTTATTTCCTTCCGTCCTTCCTTTCTTCTTTCCTTTCAGAGCTACCCATGTGGATATTTGGGGAAAGAATATTCCAGAAGGAGGGGAAAATAAGGACAAATCTCCAAAGGTGGGAGTTGCTTGGTGTGCTTGAAGAACAGCCCGGACACCAGCGTGGCTGGTACAGGGTTGTTCTATCAGATACAGGAAAGCCTTTCTGGGGTCTCCCACCTCTCACACCATTGTTATTTCCATGATACCCATCAAATCTGTGTGAGAATGCAAGACAAATTGCTCAGAAGATGAAGCCATCAGCAAAGACTAATTCCCGTGGTCACTGTTAGGTCCTAACAATAACAAGAGAGCATTTGTGAGGGGAGGATATTTATTTGTTTTGATTGCTTGTTTTTAATAAGTCATTTATTTCCCTGGATCTCTGTGATTTGGGGCACTAGGTCATTGTCTAAGCACGTTCTGGTCCTGAACGCAATGCCTGTGGGAACTGAGGGTGTGGGTGGCTTCAGGGGCAGGAAGCAGAGGAGAACCACTGTCACTGTGTTGCACGCTTTGTAAAGAAAACAGCTGAATGCCACAGAAACATTTTCAGATGCCAGGTCCTCAGGACAGAGCACCTCTGAATACCCACTGCCCAGGGTCTCGTCTGGCACAGAGGAAGACTCAGTAAACTGAAACTGAACTTAGTTGAAGCAAAAAGGAGCACCTTGTTAATCCAAGGCAAGGCAGATAATCCAGCTGTGGGCTCCTGGTTAGCATTTATAGGTTGGAATGTTCCAGGAGATGTTGGTCCTGCCTCTCCCTGCATCTTTACGGAAGCTCTCAAGTACAGCTGCAAGCTAAGCCATTTTCAAGCAGCACAGCTGGATGTTGGGGCCTGGAATTCTCACCCTACCCACACCTCACCCCCAGCCTCACAGACCCAACCAGTTCAACCCCCAGATCGGTCCAATCCCCACTGCTAACCACCAGCAGATGCCTCGAGAAGACAGGGCTGGTTTGGTTTGGTGGTAAACGAAACTGGTTTCTGAACTTTCCATCTCTCCCTCCCCCTTTCCCTCCTATCGGAAACCTGATCATCCAGCTATGTACTGGAGAAAACAAGTGCCTGCAGACCGCTTGGAGGTCTACAGTCTCTGGTCTGAGCTGCCACAGAAAAACTTGCAGCAGCCAAATGAGTTACAGACACACAGGAAGTGGGACTCTTTGCAAGAATGGTGATGGAAATGCCAGGTGTAGTTCATGCACTCACCTCTGGGATGACTGGTAAATGTCACTGCACAGAAGGTTTTAGGTTTTCTCATTACAGTCATTATGTTTCACATAATTTTTTCCCCTTCCTGTTGTTCACCTTGGATATTGACCTTCAGTTGGTACTCCTGCCAGCACGGAGTAAGAGAAAGAGAGGGGGCCTCACCACACCTGTCCGGTACTGCCTCGGCTGTTCACTGCTCACCAATCACGAGCAGGTCAGTGAACCTCTTACTACTCACCTTTCTCATCTGGAAAATGGGCTCAATGAGCCTTCCCCCAATGAGGTATTAAGGACCTATGTGGACATAGGAACATTTAAAAATATGAATTAAATTTTTTTAAATTTCTGAGATGGTATACAATTGTCAAGCATTTCTCTGGTCTTGCTGCCTTGTTTCTTTTACATTTTTCTTGATTTTAGACTTTTGGTCATATTTTCTTCATTACTTAGAGCCAAAATGATTAAATAAACAAATAAACCAATGAAAATTAAAAAAGATCCTCAAATACTTTATATATCTATATGTGGATCTATAGCTGTATCTATAATTCTAATAAATTTGAAAGATTTAACCTTTACAGTCAAGGTTAAATCACTACAGAAAAGTTTCAACCACTACAGTCAAGGTTAAACCACTACAGACAAGGTCAAACCACTACAGTCAAGGTTAAGTCACTTGCCTTATCATCTGGGTCACAGTTTCCCCAACTGTAAAAAGAGAGGTTTTGATCACGAGACCCCTGAAGCCTCTTCCAGTACTCGAATCATCTGGTTCTCTGAAGAAGCAGATATTTGGCTCTGCCCGTCACAATTAAATATGGGGCATGCCACCCAGGAATTGATGCCCAGTGATTCCCAGATGTAACCACAGAATTTGCCTGTTTTCAAAATACAGATTCCCAGGCCCAGCCCCAGACCTGCTGAGTCCAATTCTCCTGGGAGGGGGCATGAGAATCTGTATTCTTACGCAGTATTCCAGATATCCTTACTATCGGGCAGGTTTCAGAAACAGTGATTTTATGGAGAGCCTCAAAGCAATCACCTTTCAATAGATAGTCCAAGGGCCTGCCTTGAAATATCATGGGAAGTTCAAACTAGTTTCGATTTTTTTCTGCCTTTACTTCCTTTCTGCATATATATATATATATATATATATATATATATATATATATATATACATCTCCTTGTTAAAAATTATATGACCAAGTGAGAGTGTCTGGGAGTTCAGGAATTTCCTCTGATTTTTTTTTTTTTTTTGTGTGTGTGTGGTACGCGGGCCTCTCACTGTTGTGGCCTCTCCCGTTGTGGAGCACAGGCTCCGGACGCGCAGGCCCAGCGGCCATGGCTCACGCGCCCAGCCGCTCCGCGGCATGTGGGACCCTCCCAGACCAGGGCGCGAACCCGGTTCCCCTACATCGGCAGGCGGACGCGCAACCACTGCGCCACCAGGGAAACCCCATGATTTTAAAGGAAATTTAAACGAGTGTTTTTGGGGACTTACCCTCTTTGGAGTCTTACCCCCTTATTTCACAAGCTGGAGAAAACACTTCTCATATATAAATGACTGGCATTAAAATCCACACTTGAAATAAGTCTCTCAATTTGTATATTAAAAAATTCCAGCAGGCAACTGTGTCTGAGTCTGTGTTTCTTGAGAAGTTTTGAAACCTCTGTGCAGTTAACAGACCAACAGACGGACTGGTGCTGTATACTGGGTGACTCTGAGAAATTTACTTAAACCCCATAGGCTCCTGTTTTGTTACATGTAGAATGTAGATGAGAATCATTCCCTCATGCCCCAGGGATTATGCGAGATAAGGATGCTTATCAGGTGTTAAGTGTTTCATGATACTGAAAGAATTCATTTCACTGTGATTTTTTCCATTAAAAATGTATTAATTTTAAGCTGTGTTCATAAACCACAGTATAAGTTATGACATTAAGAATAAAAGCACATTTTCTCTTGACTATTTCCTTTCTTACTTCTGGTCCTCTGCCTGGATTTAGATAAAATAGAATCCAGTTTTGAAATTCAGGCATCAAGTTCAGCTTAAGTGAACTTGTCAGAGTTTTCCCCACATGTTTTCTCTAGACGAGAACCTGTGGGCATACTAGGCTTGGAAAATGGGTGAAATGGTCTTCCTGCCACATCAGCAGGTGCCAGACACCCCTGCTCTGCTCTGGGGTCAAGACACCCTCCCAGGAGCCCTCTCCACTAAGAGGACCTGGGCAAGTCTTTCACAGGGGCTCCCAAGGTCACTGGACTGGTTTCTAGCCCTCACTCACACAGACTTGACCTCCCCTGGTCCTGCCACCTTAAGGGGCAGAGCTGGTCCAAGTCTGGGGTCTCCGTTTCTGCAGAAACTCTCAACTGGCCTCGTCAGGCTGTTTCTACAGAGGCACTGCCCTCTTCATACCCCAAAGACACACAGCTCCCAAACCACCCTTCTTCTCCCTTGCATCACACTCACCTCATTGTAAAGTCCTGAACAAAGGCCAGAGCAGGTTTCTAAAGAACAAAAATGTTGTTTTTAGTAAGCGACTCCTCCCAAAGAGGCTAGAAGGAGAAGAGAACAAGGGTCAAGATGGTACTTTTGTCCTGTCTGCAGGGAGGGGTGACAGATCAGTCTGCTTCACAAAATTCATACAAAACCAGCAGAATACAGGTTAATATCTATAGTTAGTTGCTCATTCTTGCCTTTGCCCAAAATGAACGCATGGTGAGAGGAGAGACTCCTGGTAATAGAGGCTGCTCGACAAGGCATGACTATTAGTTTTGCTGTTATCTGGAACCTTCCGGGGCTGAGCCTGTGGCTAAACCGTAAGCCGGTCTCCATAATGCGGACTGCCTCTCCTCCCTGCATCCGACCGTATTTCCTGCTGGTGGAGCCTGTTCGCCTGCCTCCACGTTTCCTTTGCTGTTCTGCCCTCTAGTGTTTGAAATCGGGTACTACACATGCAGTCTTTCCGGCGTTAAAGACAGCTGGGAATCCCAAAAGTTAAAAAAAAGCTAAATGTGACTTTTGGGGTCATTTGGTTACATTTCTTCATTTTAATATGTCAGAAAAGTCAAGTGAATTGTTTGGGAGGCAGAAGTATTAGAACAGAAAATTAATGTCTTATTGAAAATAAAGTCCACATCTTGTGTCTAATTTTGTCAATGTTATTTTCCCTTTCATTTCCTTTTTTTTCTTTTTAACTTTTTATTTTATATTGGAGTGTAGTTGATTAACAATGTTGTGATAATTTCAGGTGTTCAGCAAAGTGATTCAGTTATACATATACTTGTATTTATTCTTTTTCAAATTCTTTTCCCATTTAGATTGTTACACAATATTGAGCAGAGTTCTCTGTGCTATACGGTAGGTCCTTGCTGGATATCTATTTTAAATATAGCAGTGTGTACATGTCAATTCCACACTCCCTAACTATCCCTTCCCCGCACCCTTCCTCCCTGGCAACCATAAGTTCATTCTCTAAGTCTGTGAGTCTGTTTCTGTTTTGTAAATAAGTTCACTTATATCACCCTTTCATTTCAATTTGATTTAAGGCTTGAGGTTATTTTTCCTCCCATATTATTTCTTTGTGTTACTACCCTACTTCTTTTATATTTATTAATTCATCATTTAAACTTATATCAATTTTTTTAGAGTTTTAGATTATTTTCACATTTTGAACATTGAATACTTGATTCACTTTTTTAAAGAGAAGAAAGTGTAAATAAATGATTTAACTCTGAATTCAGTTTTGGCCATGGTCTTCAAATCTGTGAGCCATACAATGTGAGAGCCAGCCAACTAGATATTTAGAGTATTTTAAAAACTACAATTCATAGAATTTTCTTATTCGTATAGATTTACCTTAATAACATTTCCATTTCAATTACACTGTGGTGACAGTATGTGGTGTAAATATTTGACAGTTTGGAACTCTTTCAGTATTATTTATGGTCTAATGTCTTCTTATGAACCACTCAAAATTTTTAAAAATAGTGTGTGATGGGAGGTTTTTATTCTATCTACAAAATCCAAAGGTGGATTCCTATTGAATGTACTTTATAATTTACATTGTACATATATAGCATGTCCTTGTTTATCCTTGATCAAGTTGAATTTATAAGGCCTAGTACTGGGGAACTATTTTCTCTCCATTATTTCATTTTTTCCCATTTAATTTCATATATTACAAAAGTAATGTTTATTTCAGAAAACTTGAAAGCTATAGAAGAACACAAAGAATACATAAATTACAAGTAATACAAAAAAAAAGCATTCAGAAATTTTTGAATTCCCCCTTTTCATCATCTAATAGCTATGTGATTACACATATTTGTGTCAATATATGATAGATAGCATGATTGTTTAATAATCTTTATTTATTCTTTTGGTTTGTTTTTGTTTTCATTTTTTTGAATTTTTGAATTTTATTTTATTTATTTTTTATACAGCAGGTTCTATTAGTCATCAATTTTATACACATCAGTGTATACATGTCAATCACAAAAGCCCAATTCATCACACTCCCACCCCCACCCACCACTGCTTTCTCCCCTTTGTGGCCATACGTTTGTTCTCTACATCTGTGTCTCAACTTCTGCCCTGCAAACCGGTTCATCTGTACCATTTTTCTAGTTTCCACATATATGTGTTAATATATGATATTTGTTTTTCTCTTTCTGACTTATTTCACTCTGTATGACAGTCTCTAGATCCATCCACGTCTCTACAAATGACCCAATTTCATTCCTTTTTATGGCTGAGTAATATTCCATTGTATATATGTACCATTTCTTCTTTATCCATTCATCTGTCGATGGGCATTTAGGTTCTCCACACCCTCTCCAGCATTTGTTGTTTGTAGATTTTCTGAAGATGCCCATTCTAACTGGTATGAGGTGATACCTCATTGTAGTTTTGATTTGCATTTCTCTAATAATTAGTGATGTTGAGCAGCTTTTCATGTGTGTCTTGGCCATCTGTATGTCTTCTTTGGAGAAATGTCTATTTAGGTCTTCTGCCCATTTTTTGATTGGGTTGTTTGTTTTTTAATACTGAGCTGCTTGAGCTGTTTATATATTTTGGAGATTAATCCTTTGTCTGTTGATTTGTTTGCAAATATTTTCTCCCTTTCTGAGGGTTGTCTTTTCTTCTTGTTTATGGTTTCCTTTGCTGTACCAAAGCTTTTAAGTTTCATTAGGTCCCATTTGTTTATTTTTGTTTTTATTTCCATTACTCCTTTGTCATAGATTAGTGGACCATAGGTGCATGGGTTTATCTCTGGGCTTTCTATCCTGTTCCATTGATCTATATTTCTGTTTTTGTACCAGTACCATATTGTCTTGATTACTGTAGCTTTGTAGTATAGTCTGAAGTCAGGGAGTCTAATTCCTCCAGCTCTGTTTTTTTCCCTCAAGACAATTCTTTATTTATTCTTAACAATAGTACATTTTTAAAAGTTTTTCAATATTCTTTAATTGAAGGGTCAAATAATATAAGTATTTGGTAGCTCTTTAAATATATTCCCAAATTCCCTTCCAACAAGGTTGCATTGATTGTACATGCTGTGTATTACATGTCCATTTCCCCACATTTTTGATTCAATAGGATATTATAATTTTTAAAATCTTACCACTAAATTGATGAAAATTGTTCTCCTTTTCATGGACTTGTGTTTCATTAACAGTGAGGTTTATCATTTTTCATCTATTTACTGCATGCTTTTATTTCTTCATATTTGTAGAAAAATTTACTTTCCTTTTCAATTTTTCAATTAGTATACTCTTGTTTACTTGTTGATTTAAATGTACTCTTCATATGTGAAAGATAGTATGGCTAATAACAGCAATGAAACCTATAAAACCAAAGCAGTTAGAAATACAAACAAAAGGGACCAAAATCTCAACCACAGCGTAAGTGTTAAATGTGCCCCACTCGGTGTTTAATTATGACATGGCCAGAAATAACAGGACATAGTGGATTTTACTAATATGCCTAACAAGGTTTTTTTCTTATTCCTTCTTTAGTAATATCAGTTACCTGCATGTTAGATCTCTGTTGTCTGATCACAATATCTTTTTTTTTTCATTTTTTGGTTTTCACTTCTTTTGTTTTTCTTCTTCATCTCCAGTTTGAAACAGACTTTCAGCCTTGCTTTTGCCTCATTGGATTTTTGCAGTTGGTCCCTAATTTTGAAGCATCTAATACTGTTTATAATGATGTTATGCTACTATTTGTATCTTCAAGTTGTCAGGGAAATGGCTAACTCTGCAGTGGCTAGCTATTTCCCTTACAGTGAATGCAGATATTGATCCAATCCTACAGGCTACTGCAATGTCAGTCATCTCCCTGTATCTCCATCCTCAACACAGGTCCTCACCCCATGCTAAACACACTGGTTTGCTTCCTGCTCTTTTCTGAGAGCCTTTGCACATGGCATTTTAACTGACTTGAACACCAAAGACTGTCAGAAGGGAAAACATTCCCCTCACTTTCCACTCAGCTAGCTGCATCTCATTCTTAAGATCTCTGAAACATAACCCCGTTAGAGAGGAGTCCTCTGATCACCCTAAATCAGGTCTTCCACCTTGTTATTTACCACCTTGCCCTGCTTTTCTCCTACATGATATCTACCACAATTTGCAAGCACAGGTATCTAGGGTACCTGATCTCTTGCTCTTCTAACTCTTGATATAAAAACTCAGGACCCGAACAGACTTGAATAAATTTTTAGATATATCCCTTGCATCCGAACTTTCCCTTCTCACTCTTCAAAACCCAGAAATGAATTATATTCAGGCAAAATAATATCTCTCACTAAAAACACTCATGAATAGATGTGATATTAAAAGACACTTGTATTAATTGTTTTTATTTACTTTTTTATTTTATCCCTCTACTGTGAGGACGGGATCTCTTTTGTTGACTGCTGTGTACAAAGTGCCTTGCAAAATAAATACCTTAATGCATGAATGAATGAATGATACATGCCAAGCACAGTATTCTTCCACCACTATACTTTTTCTCAAAACTTTTCCTTATGGAACCAGTAAGCCTTGGTTGGAATACACCTATTTGTATTCCCCTTAATTTTTTAGCAATTGTATTTATTGATTTTAGTCACTTCAAGTCTCCAGATAAATGGATTAAGATAGAAACTGGTAGGGATATGGGTGGAGGTAAGTGGATGGCTTCAGAAAAAATTTAATGTAAATTAATAAGAGGGCTACCCATTTTTATGATCAAGGCATACCTCAGATAGTATAGGCAAGGGGAGGAGAGTACTGAAGCAAACTATTTTTACCTTCCTTTTTGGGACAGATTTTTGTTTGTTTCAGAGTTTGATGCATGTGACATGCTGTTCAAGAACATCTTTCTCATCCCATTTCATCAATATTTCAATTAGCAGAAATTCCCTCTGGAAATTAGCATATGGTCTTCTCTTATCCTTATAATATTGCCAGGATTTAGTTTCTTGTTGGTCAGAATGAGCTGAAAAAGAAGCTCAGAAAACACACATCTGGCATATCTAGTCCGTTATGTCATTCCCAAATCTCAGACTTAGGTCTGCACTGAACTTGGTTGAGCTGCGTTTGTAATTGCGACTTTAGAAGTTATTTGGCCTTTCTTATTATCCAGTTGAACTTAAATGGTTTCCTAGATCAAAAGTGAAAGATAAGATGACATGATTCACTACCAATGGACACCGGCTGACTACACAGATCAGAACTGACTTTTTGTGGTGTGAAGGTCGAAATGCAAATGGAGCTTACACACAGCTGCAGAAGAGGGAATGCAGGCCAGCTGGCTCATCCAGGGGACCCAGAAAGAGGCCAATTGTCTTTCCCCATTAAAGTTTCTATAAGCAGAGGTCAATTTGGGGTTTCCTTAGAAAATAGTGTTGGTAGAAAAAGAAATCCAAACTGTTAGGTCTTAATGAAAGGTAAACAGAGTCACACTAAAGGAAAGGCTGGGCCCTGGGAACAGGCGTCCTGGCGATGTTCGGAGTCATGTAATAGTATTCTGGAGTTATGTTCAGGCCCCGGAGCGTAAGAGCCATTCAAGCAGAAGGCCAGCTGCAAAGGCAAAAGGCTTTCATTTGGGTAAACCCATATTTTACAGAAGTGTTGAGTGGAACTCACTAGATGCTTTTCCAAAGAGCAAGTGGTAGTGGAATGAGGCGGATCTGCAAATCTCCTTATGTGACTTGATGTGGGCTGTGTTACAAAGGTTGGAAAGTTGGGGAGTCACCTAAGCTTTCCACGAAATATTACAACACATCTAGAAGCTGAGTAATAAGATAGTCTCAGTAGAGAGAAGGGGAAGGCAAAAGGGTCCCCAGATTGGTATCTACTTCATCAGGAACAACTTTGAGAATGATATGGTTCCCGGAAGAAATCTAAAGCAATTAAGTCTGCATTCAGAATGTGCAAGTTTGGGTGTGTAAAAGTCACCTGAGGAGATTATTTAAAAATATAGATTTCTGTGAGTCCCATCCAGACCAACTGTATCAGAGCTGTCTGGGGTGTGGCCTTGTTATCTGTAATTTATTTTCAAGTTCTCCAATGATTCTGTTTTATAGTCAGGTATGGAGATCACTGGTATAGGACAGAGGAATACACAAGAAAGTCTTTAAAATGGGGAAACATTTTTCTGATACATTTTAAAAGAAGAATCTTGAAAAGTTCACATTAAACTGTGCATTCCTTGAGGTCAGGAATTGACTTGTACTTTGTTGCTTGTCCACCAATTTCAAACCCATTTTCTTAAGCTTTTTTTTTTTTTTTTTTTTTGTGGTACGCGGGCCTCCCTCTGTTGTGGCCTCTCCCGTTGCGGAGCACAGGCTCCGGACGCGCAGGCCCAGCGGCCATGGCTCACGTGCCCAGCCGCTCCGCGGCATGTGGGACCCTCCCAGACCAGGGCGCGAACCCGGTTCCCCTGCATCGGCAGGCGGACGCGCAACTACTGCGCCACCAGGGAAGCCCTTTCTTAAGCTTTTGCTTTCACAGAACGGCTCCTTTTCTTAAAATTTTGTCATGATGATTTAATTTCAGACCATAATGTAATAAAAGGGACCAGACTTATGTTCTACTGTAAAGAACTAGAAAACAAGACAAAATATATAAAATAACTGTTTCTAGATACTGGATTGCAGGCACCATAGAACTACGCCTTCTAGAAAAAAACATATGAGGTGAGTCTCATCATAATCATGGCTTTCTGCCTATACGTACACACCCTGGACCATAATACACAGAAGAGACTCCAAGCCGAGTCCAAGAATATAAAATTTGGAGTGCCCAGCATGTAATAAAAAATTACAGGGCATACCAAAAAACAGGAAAATGTGAACCATACCAGAAGAAAAATAAGTCAATAAAAGTGGACCAAAAATGATAGAGATGATAGCATTAGCAGCCAAAGACTTTAAAACAGTTATTATAAATGTACTAAATATAAACAAAGTTTTCAAGGAAAACATAAATATAATGATGAGAGAAATGGAAGATACAAAAAGGAATTAAATAGGACTTACAGAGATAAAACATATAATATATGAAATGAAAATTTCACTGGGTATTTAGCAACAAATTAAGCACTGCAGGATAAAAGATCAATGAACTTCAACATAGAGCAAGAGCAACTGCTCAAACTGAAAATCAGAGTATGAAAACACTGAAAAAAAAAAAAGAATAGACTTCTGAAATGGTGGTGTGAGGAGTTCCATGGATCCTTATCCCGGTGAAATAATCATAACTGGTGAAAACTGTATTATGAAAATAAGTCAATTATTTAATGTCACTAGAAGTTGTCCCAAGGGCCTACAGCAAATGAAAAAGCATTCATTCAAGAACATCTACTAAAGATTAATAGGAACAGCAAGAGTCTTTGGCATTTGTGCTATGACCGTCCTTACCCCCGTTCCCAACACACACACAGACTCGAATCAAGTGTAACAGAAATTCTATTCTGGGTACTTGTGGCCAATAACACATTATCCCCAAATCCCCGTCTAAGACTCACCTTGTATTTTGTAGACAAATATGCAGATCCTTAAGCAAACATCACGATCAGCATTTCTAGGTATGGCTAGGAAAAAACCTACATCTCTCTTCATAGTTCCATGTTACTTTTGTAAATGGAGAAACAATAAATTATTGCAATAACACTTTTCTCTGACATATTTTCTTCTGATACGTAGGCATGCAAAGCTTTTTTTCTTAACCTGGAAAATGTTATTTAGCAAGAAATGGTGTGGAGAATTTGTCCAGTAATTGAAGAAGATGGTCTGTGATAAATACAAAACTTTCTTTTCAAAAAAAATTCTGAATAATTGCAATAAGCACTTTCTTATTCGGAAAATCACCTTTTAAACTACTTTAAAATATGTCCTGATCCTTGAAGAGTCTTGTGATTTCTGAAGAATCAAAACATCATGTTTTGATAGTTGGCATAAATGAGTCATCTTTGGTCCAGCTGCTGGTGGAATGCAAGGAGACAGGAAAAGGAAGGCGTGCATCTAGCTAGTGTCTGGATGCACTCCTGTGGAAAAACTCACCAGGTGTCTGGAGGCTGCTGCAAGTTCCAAATACTTTGGGCAAGACTGGCTGCCAGATTAGAAATGGAACTGAACTCCTTCAAGGAAGCAGAGACAGATAGGATTTATTCAGGTCTCTAGTTTGCCAATACATAGCTATGTCCTGGACAAAAATCCCCATCCATTAGCTGTGTAAACACGAATCTTAGTATTTCATCCCTGTGGTGCTGGGACTCTTAACATGATGACTATTGATGATATATTAAACGCTTTAAAATGAAGCTTGTAAGGTATAAGTTTCTGATTTCAAAAGTTGGAACTTTCCAAAAACATGGTATGTGGAAATCTATGCACATGCAACATAATTCGTTAAAAAGATAATAGATTTTGGAGATATCTAGATAATATTAGTGTTTTTATCTCTGCCTGCCAAGTCACAATCTGCCTACCTTTCAATTTTCTCACCTCTAAAATGGAAATAACATTTGCTGAATTGATTTGTAAACTGCTTTGCGATGTCATGCAAATGTTAGCTAAGGGAAACAAATCGTTTTCAAAATTATATAATTCCCAGGCAGTGTATGTTTTTAGTTAGGTAATAATGAGGATTCAAACCCAAAATCTCTGAAAGGACTCCCTTTCGCTGTGCTAATTTTTCAATAAATTACTCTCACGCAAGAAAGCGCTCTTCTTTGTCCTGCTTCATCTTTTCGCAGTCTATGGCCTCCCCCTTAAAATCCTTTCCATCATACAGGGTTGTCATCACAGTATTTGTGCCTTGATTGGGGATTCTGGGACAGTCAGTCACGGATGTTCCATTGACCAGACACAAGATCAAAGATAAGACAAACTCTCAGCTCCTTTACCTTCCCCAAATTTCTACCTGCCCCTTCCCCACTCCTTCTTCTGGAACACCACATTTGTGATTTGGTTTTGTCTTCACATTCAATGCAAACATCACTTGCCACACCATAAATTTAGCTTACAGGCCAGTGAGGTCAAAACAGAGGTGGTGTCACCTGCCTCATATTTTTCATCCAGCTAACAGAATATCCTCAAACTGCTTTCCTAACTGAAGCAGCTGCCCTAATTAGCAGCCCTGGTTTTATGATCTTTCCTGGTCAAACATTTTTTATATTACTTTCAGTGGCAATATTTGATTCATTTTTTTTAAATTGCAGAATGTAGAAGAAATACTATAAAAGATCAAGATATTCTGAGAGATCTTGATGTGCTATTGATGTCCAGATGACACTTTTTTCCAAAACATCCCATAATTTTGGACTTTAACAAATTATATTTTTATAAAATGATGAAAAGGTCAGATTCCAGTGTATTTTTCTATCAAAAATCAATTACCCATCTAGAAGTTCAGATTCTGATCTTAAGGCTACAAGATATTTTCTTTTAAATGTCCCTCGAATAATGTATTTTAACCTTGAAGTCACTTCCTCTGGTCAGAGGATTGGGTGAACGCACCACTCTATACTGCCATGGAGGAAATTGATTCTGTTCTAAGTCAAATTGTGATGAAGAACCTTTAGTGGACACCTGCATATCGTGGCTTATAGCCTTGTTACTTACAGTGTGGTCCAAGGTAGCATCAGCATCAGCTGGGATCTTGCCAGAAACACAGATGATAAGGACCCACCTCTGACCTACTGAACTAGGACCTGCATTTTAACAAGGCCCCCAGGAGTTTTATGTACATTCAAGTCTGACTCCTGTTGGTTTGGAGGGCTCTTTGCATATGAGATACCATAGGAAATTCTCAGAAATTTGAAGTTAGAAAGAATACTTCATAAGAATTAAAAGTCCTAAGATGACTGGTGATATAAAAAATCGTTAAATATATGTTATGTCAGCTGATGTGACTCAATTTTAAACTCAAATGCTCAGACTCTATATCTCCGGCTGGGAGAATAACTATCCTAGATTATGCCATTCAGATATCACCTAACTCAAATCTTGGATAATTTACTTCCGTTTTTAAAATAAGGAAGTTGTGGTAAAACTGAAAGAATAGTACTATATAAATGGAATTTATTCATTTACAGACAAAAATTTATTGAGCTCTTGTTATGTGCCATATACAGGGTTAGTCACTGAAAATGAAAAGATCCAGAAAATATGAATTTTGTCCATATTAAACTCTTAGTTTAGTTAGGAAGTCAGAAAAGTAAACAATTATTAAAATATAATATCATAAATTCCCTTCTAGAGGGAATCACAGGATACTTAAATCACAGGATACTTAGTAGGGGACCATACAGGAGGAGCTCTCACAGTACCATGCTGAGATGGGGTGTTTGTTTGGGGGGTCCACATAAATAGGAGAAATTTTTAACATTCACAATGAAGGCCACAGCTAGAAGGGTCTTTAGAAATATGAAGGCTGTTTTTTACAACAAAAAATTCAGGACATGTAATTTATCAAGTACTATTTTATGTCTGAATACAAAGGAGCAGTGTATTTTCAAAAAAGTTGCCCTAGAAAATCTAAATATATTTAATATTGAATCTGGCTCAGTTACAGAATTGTTTTATAGGTCTTTGTCTAGAAAATTGGAAAGAGTGGTGGTGATTTTCTATGTAGAGGGACCACCTTAGTTGAATTCATGGGGTTTGAGAGAATACTGTTTCATTAATTTATTCATTCAATGCAACACATTGATTGAGCCCCTACTACACATTAGACACTGACAATAGTCAGCAAAATAGTGCCTCTTGCTTTCATGAGGCCTATAGTATAGTAGGGGAGATATACAATAAATTAGTAAATACATGACATGAAAGCTGGAGGTATGTGGTATAAAATGTTTAAAGGCCAAAGGAATAAAGTTATGGGGGAAGCAGTACTATTTTAGGCATGGGTGTCAGAGAAGGTCTCTAGACCTTCTCTAGAGACCTTCAATGTCTCTAGAGGAAGTGACATTGACCTGAGAAGAAGCGAGGTGGGGGATATAGAGAAATCCGGAAGAAGAACATAGCAGGAAGGAGTGTCCCTCATGTATTTGATGTGTTGCTAGGAGGCCTGGGGTAGAGTGATCAAGGTAGAGAGAGAATAGATGAGAGCAGAGATGTAGCTGGGGTGGGAGTTGAGGATGGATCACAAAAGGCCTGGGCGGCCATTGTAAAGACTTCAAAATTTACTCTGAGTTAAGACAGGCAGCCAATGGATGGCTTGACCAAAGGAACGAAATATGTTATATACTACAAGGATAACTCTGATTGCTAATGTGGAGAACAGATTGTAGCCTAAACAATGCAAGTAAATACAAAAGATTTTTCAGTATGGAAAAATATTGCAAGTATGAGCTTTTTACAAGAAAATCATATTTATTGTAAATGCAAAAATACAGACATGTTAAAATCAAAAAGTTAAAAGAGCTATCTTGGAAACACTAAGCGAAGGAAAGCTGCTGTGGCTATATTAGTATTTAGGGGATAGTTAAATTAGATATTTAAAGGAAGTATTACTAGAGAAAAGACAAGACTGATACCTCATAGTGACAGAAATGCCGATTCCACAATAAGGCATAATTATAATAACAATAGAATATACTACAGATAAAAACATACGGATGAATATGCAAATCCACAAATGCAGTTGAAGATTTTACTACTCTTTTTATCAATACTGAATAGAAAAACCTGATAAATTAGTAGAGATACAAAATATTTGAACAGCACTATCAAACGACTTCATCTAATTGACATGTATGTACCTCGATACCCACCATTGCAGAATTCTTTCACAGGCACCTGAAACACTTATCAATATATTCTATAAGCTGGACCATATAACTCCTCATTAAATTTCAAGGGATCAAAATCAAATAGAGTATGTTCTTGGACCACAGTGTGGATAAATTAGCAATGTAACAGAAATATATGTGAAAATTCCCAAATAATTGAAAATTAAATGACACATTTCTAAATAACCCAAGGATCAAAGAAAAAATGAAATTGATATATTTAACTATATTTAAGATAGAAGTTAAAAAATATGATGTATCAAAAATTGTGTGGGATGCACTGGAAATGTGATTAGAGGGAAAATTATAGCCATATGCCTGATTAGAAACAAAGTGCTTAAAATCAATGATATAAACTTTAACCTTGAGTAACTAAAAAAGGAAGAGCAAATTAAATCCAATGTAAGGGGAAGAATGAAAATAATACAGACAACAGAAAGATTTAATGAGACATAAGATAGAAAACAACAGAAAGAAATCAACAGAATAAAGCAGTTGGTTTATATAACAAACTAATAAAACTAATCAATGCCTAACTAGTTTAATTAAGAAATAGAAAACAGAAATTATAGTATTGATAATAAAATGGGAAACATTATTATATAACCTATAAGCATTAAAAGGACACGAAAAATTATTTAAAACCTTAAGCCAATAAACTCGACAACTTTGTTGAAGTTCCTTTTCAAGGAACACAAATTACCAAAACTGATAGAAGAGGAAACAGGAAATCTGAATAGTCCAATATTTATTAAAGAAGTTAAATCCACAATTAAAAACTTTCCCCAAAGCAGCCCAGATGGCTTTCACCGGTGAATTCTATCAAACATTGAGGTAACAAATAGTAACAATCTTACCTCAACCATAAAAGAAAAAATATATAGATATATATGTCTGACTTCAGCAAAATTAAAAGGTTCACTCATCAAAGGACCCAAATTAAATGAATAGCAAAGCCACAGGCTGCAGAATATTCTTAGTCATACATACATCTGACAAAAGGCTGGTATCCTGAATGTACAAGGAACTCCTACCAAATGATTGATAGAATTCATCTAGGCTTGGAGCCCTCCTTATGCTAAGTTTTTCAGCAGTTTCTTATAAAGTTAAACATGCTTTTATCATATGACTTGGAAATTCCATCTCTATGGGTTTACCTGAGCCAAAAGAAAATACAGAGCCACATATACAAAAAAATTTTTTGCACAAGAGTGTTCATAGCAGACTTTTTAAAAAATAAAAAATGACAAATGACCATACAGATACTAGATAAACAAAAGGAGGCCTATTTATAGAATGAGACACTACTCAGCATCAAAAAGGAATGAATTCCTGACATGTGGAACAGCCAGGATGAATCGCAAAACATGTCACTGAGCCTAAGAAGTCAGGCACATACGAGTAGATAGTGCGTGAGCCCATTTATTTGAACTCCAAAAACAGCCAAAACTAGTCTCTGATGCTAGAAAACAGTACAGCGACGGTCTATGGTGAGGCAGGGGTTAAATGGGGAGGCAGCAGACGGGAACTCTCTGGGTTGATGGAAATGTCCATTATCTCGTTTTGGCTGGTTGTTATACACAGTTGTCAAAACTCACCTCACCGAGCACTCAAGAGCACTTCATTTCCTTTAACGTAAATTAAACCTCAATAAAGAAAAACAATTTCCTTTTGTCTCGTATGGAATCTATTCCTCTTTCTTCAAAAACTTGCTCCCCCAGATTCTCTAATACAATTACATAATAAGCAAATAACAACAACAACAAATTCTATTGGTCGACTACGATATAATCAACTTCAGAGTACAGAGATGTCAGACTTCTATATTTGTACGCATTCTGAGGGTTTAGTAATTTTCATCTCTCCACACAGTGAGACGTACAGTGTGAATCGTCTCAAATTCATAGCCACTTTCAAAGGCTACCTTTGAGCTCACTCTGAGCTAAAGCCCGGTGGGATTTTATGTCCCTCGCTGAAATGCCACATCAAAAAGCTGAACCAGAACATAAGCAGGAGCATCAGTGGACCGGCTCTGTCTACTAACACAGACACTATTTAAAACCTATGTTTGAAGTGGCCAATTTAAGTTCTGGAGGGTTGGCACAGGTGGGGCTTTGTTTGAGGACCGCAGAAGAAGGGGAAAGTACTGTGTGTAAACACGAGGAAATTAGGGGGTTTCTTCGCATTTGACTCTACTGTTTCTTTTTAGTTTTCCCCCACTTAAAATATTATCACCAAACCTCAAGGAGGAGCCATCATCACATAGTTTCTCACTGGCTCTTCCCTCATTGCAAGCAAAACTAACATTGCAGTTTTCCTGTCTGTTGCTTCTTTGGTTTACTCCCCAAATTACACCTACTATTTCATTGACCTTGGAGGGCAGTGGTCACTGAATTACACAAAACCCATCTTCTACCATGAGCTGGGACTCATTTTCTCTGTCCTCACACAGAAACTACTTTGCTATAAGTGAGGAACTTTGATATTATCTCTACTATTTAATTCCTTTTTAAAAAATGCTAGCATGGGAATTCCCTGGTGGTCCAGGGGTTAGGACCAGTGCTTTCACTGCGGGAGCCCGGGTTCTATCTCTGGTCAGGGAACTAAGATCCTGCAAGCCTGGCAGTGTGGCAAAAAAAAAAAAAAAAAAAAAAAAATGCTGGCATGAAACACGAAATAGTGTTCTGAGTCCATTAATGCATTTCAACCTATAGTTTGAAAAATATGCTCTAAGGTTTTACTCTCCAACGTGGTACCCAGTAGTCTAATATGGCTACTTAAATTTAAATTAATTAAAATTAAATGAAATTAAAATTCCAGTCCTGTAGTTGCCCTGTGGGCATTCAGGAACTCAGCGGTCACATGTGGTTGGTAGTTTCCCTATTTGATAGCACAGATATAATATAGTTCCCTCATTACAGAAATTCCTATCGGAGTGCTCCTCTAAAGCAACTACAATTATACTCACTTTTGAAGGATAAGACAGAACAGGTTCATCATCATGGTATTTCAGGCAGAAAACAAAGTCTCTGATTAGAGACTCATTCTTTACTTTGTTGCACTTACTTAAAATACTGTGAAACACTAAACATTTTTGCTGACTTTTATGTTTATCTCTGTGTTTAAAGTCTCATTATTTTTTACGTTGATGTACACATACAAATATAACTAAAGGAGCATTCTGAGAATCAGAAGCCAGATTCCATGGTCAATTAGAACTTCCTCTGTGATTCTATGGTACAGAATTCATGGGTTCAGTAAACACTGTTAATATTAAAGCAAAATTGGTTTAAATGCTCAAATGCAGGGATTCTTGAAGGATGAATGAAGCTCCAAAACTTACATTTATTAAAAAACAAAAACAAAAACAAAAGGAGTGGACCCAGGGAGTAATTATTAAAAATGTAGTGGTGTCTGGCATCTGTTTTTTTTTTACAAACTCTGGATGATTCTGATTTCACCATCACTGATGAGATATATTTGCATATCAGAGTATATTAAAGTGATTATAAGATAAAAAGTTTCTTGCAGCTACTAATATTAGAGGAGAGTTCTTCTCCTCCATTCTTCATGTTTCCTTAAAGGGGAGGAAACTTCTGTTGCCTCAGAGGGAGGGTAATGAATTGGAGGAACACTTCTGCTCTATTTCATTTTACTACCATTCTCATTTCTCCCTGTGAGGGGAATAATTTCTTTTCTGACTGGTGACATTGGGAGAAAAAAAAAAATCAGCTTACATGTCTCAGCCCTTTCAAGATTTTCTATCACTTTGTGAAAAGCTGGTCTCTAAGGACACAGATCTTCTCTGCTGATCAGTCCCATAATCTTATCAGAGCATGTCAGGGAGCCCCTCTGTGATCAATGCTCAAGCCACATTATCAATTCAACCTTATTCACAGTAGGGATGGTATTTGCTCCTCATCCAATTGGTTGCAAACTCAGGAACTTGGCTCTCTCCAGCCCTAAGTAACACGATGGCCAGGAATCACACCCAGATCAGCTGCTTGGATGGCATCCTGCTCAGCTCTATAGCTTGTTTCTTTGACATCTACCTACCCTGGTGCACACACACACACATCACCACCACTTTGACACATAATTGTTTCCTATGCAAAAAAATGTCTCTCCCTTCCTTTCTCCTTGAACTGAAGAAGAGTGCCTGAGGGATGGGAGCTTCCTCCTCATGGTAAAGGCAGAAGCCATGCTTTGGTGTGTGGAAATTACGGGGAAGTAGTCTTTAGCTCAGTATCAGGAGAGATTTTTCTGAGAGTTAGTCTAGACTCCTTGGAACAGCATTCAGCATTGGTGAACATCTTTACAAGTTCATATTCTGCTTCACTTTTTAGGCTTTCCCTACAGAATGCTCACGCCTTTGGTCACAACAAGAGCTCATATGCATCGAACAGTATGATTTTATAGCTTCTCACAACACCATACGATTAAGTACTAAATACTCACTGAAATGGATCAAATGGAAATCTGACATCAAATATTATTATTATTTTATGATGAAGGCAAGATTCTAGTGCCAATCTTATAGACTTCTAGTGCACAGCTGAAAAATGCAGAGTTTCTTAGAATGTCAAAGCCTCTTTTCTTCCACTTCTCTTCCTTGTGTCTGAGACCTCAAACAGACTTTCAGTTAACAACCCAAATTCAGGACCTTTAATAAGAGGTTAACATTGAAAATTGTTAAAACCACGTGTGTTAAAGTTATTCCTGAGAATGAAAATGTATCTTCAAATGTCAATTAATTCAATTTCACAGGAATCCTGAAAGGAAATATAGCCAGTACATAAAGAATTGTCTCTCCCGACCCCTTAACCCCCCTTCCAAGGGTTTTCCTATGGGAAATACCAAATTCATTTTATAATGGCTCATCACTCATTGTCAGTTCTTCTGATAGGGCTGTTTTGGCATTAAATTCACTTTGTGTACCTCTTTAACAGCAGCCCGAAGTGAGAGAATCCAGATGCTTTACATGACAGCACTAATAAGACTATGCCCAGAAGGTAAACAAGAGTGCTTCATATTTCTGTGCCTTCTGCAAATGGTTATCAGATGAGAGACAAGGTCCTTGCATCAGCCCTTGTGTTCTTTTCCCTTTCATCTGGAAAAGTCATAGTCTAGAGCAGCAGAAACTTTTACAAAGCTTATCTGATTTCTGGTTCAGAGACCCATTAAAAAAAAAAGAGGACATCAATCAATCTATTTTGAATAAGGTCAATACAGAAGCTGACAAGGAGACGTTGGGTGCAGAGATTAGACTTGAAAATTAAATCAGAAGCCTCTGTTAGTGAATCATAACACGTACACATGTACATTTAGAATATGTACACAGTTTAAGCATAGTTGTCCCATATTTTCATGTCTTCTTTGCATGGTATATATATGTGTTACAACTATATTCTGCATGTCTGTTGTATTCAGAGGTATAATATATGCAGCAATTGGGAACCCAATTTTTTAAAAATGTCTCAAGTAAGCTTGAAATTTCCATTTTTTTTCCATTTTTCAAGACCAATGCATTCAACACACCCTTTCTATCACCTCCTCCCCATAACAATGTGGTAAGTAATATCCAGTTTGAAGCAATTTTATAAGGATTATATTGAGGCAAAGATGTAAAACACACAGTGAAGTTCGATTAGCATGGAACACATAGTAGCCATGCATTAATTGTACATTTTTTTAAAACATGAAGAGGTAGCCAGGGCGAAAAAGAAATCTATATTAGATCACTTGTATACAGAGGAATATTTTCCATTAAAAATATCTTTGTACTTGGACTTCAGAAAAATAATCTTTTAAAATTTTTGTACTCCATAAACCCAAAGTTTTCTGTAGTTTTTGATTTATAATAAGAATTTTCTGTTAGTATATAATGCCTTACTGTACTAATGACCTCATAATCCAACAATATTATATCAATTACTTTTTAAAATCTCCAATTGAAAAATTATGAACTTGAACTTTAGGAATGGTTCAAATTTGATAAATGTTGGTGGGAACCGTTTTTAGTCATCTCTAATATAGATCTGAGACATTTTGTTCTAAACCCTATTTGAATTCCATATTAAAAGTAATTTCTTTTCTTTTCCCCTAACATTACAGATTTTAAAAATTTACAAGGGAGCTGAAAATTGCCTCTTACACTTTAAAAATCAATAAAATTCATGAATATCAAATAAAGTCATAGCCAAAGGATATCTAATGAATACAGGTTAGGGCATTCAGTTTTGGGACCTGAAAATTAGACTCCAACCACTGAAATAAATCAATAGCAATCAAACTATGATTTGGCAATGACTCCAAACAGTGCAGCTCTAAGGGAAACCATGGAGAATACAAAGATTCTATTTTTTTTTTTTTTTTTTTACGGTACGTGGGCCTCTCACTGTTGTGGCCTCTCCCGTTGTGAAGCACAGGCTCCGGACGTGCAGGCTCAGTGGCCATGGGTCACGGGCCCAGCTGCTCCGCAGCATGTGGGATCTTCCTGGACCGGGGCACGAACCCATGTCCCCTGCATCGGCAGGCGGACTCTCAACCACTGCGCCACCAGGGAAGCCCCAAAGATTCTATTTAATATCTTAATGATCTGTGCTCTTCTCCAATTCAGAGGAACTAGTTCAAGTTCCTCATGTGCTTATACTTTACCCTTTAGCTACCAAATCTCCTCTTGGTAAAGGATCTATAATAAATTCCTATTTATTAAGTAAGACGCACATTTCAGTTTAGAAGCATATATGATAGTGGTTAATTGCTCTGGATTTGAAAAGATTTCAAAACACAGAGCTTCCACTTATTAGCTGTGTCTGTGTCACATAACGCCTTCAGATTATTGAAAGGACTCACAAAACTTCTCGAACGTATACTCAGTGCAAGGCTGTAATAATATCAAAGGATGTGACAAAAAAAAACCCAACAGTGCTCCACTTTATTTTTTGTTAATTGATTTATTTATTTATTTTTGGCTGCTTTGGATCTTTGTTGCCACATGCTGGCTTTCTCTAGCTGTGGCAAGCAGCGGCTACTCTTCCTTGCGGTGCACCGGATTCCCATTGTCGTGGCTTCTCTTTGTTGCGGAGCGTGGGCTCTAGGCACACAGGCTTCAGTAGTCGTGGCACGGGACCCCCGGGCTGCGGACCAGTACCGGTCCTCAGCCTGTTAGGAACTGGACCACACAGCAGCAAGTGAGTGGTGGGCGAGCAAGCGAAGCTTTATCTGTATTTACAGCCGCTCCCCATCACTCGCATTACCGCCTGAGCGCCACCTCCCGTCAGCATTATGGTGAGTTGTATAATTATTTCATTATATATTACAATGTAATAATAATAGAAATAAAGTGCACAATAAATGTAAGGCCCTCGAATCATCCCAAAACCATTCCCCCTACACCCCATCTGTGGAAAAATTGTCTTCCATGAAACCGGTCCCTGGTGCCAAAAAGTTGGGGACCGCTTCCTTATACTGTCTGATTCTAAAGGGATTATGGATTCATTTTGCATATTTCCTTCAGATTCTCTCAATTCATTGAGGTTAGGGTAAGTTGAATTGTTGTGTGGTCCCCTTAATGCCTGAAGAGTTCACCTAGTCTTCAATAGTGGTCTAGCAACACCTTAGTAGGCACCTGTCTATATCCTCCATATCGTGACATCTTTCTTAACTATCAAAAGGCTGCCCTTCAATTTACCATGCCTAACATATTATTTCTTGTCTAAAAATTTGTTATTCCCTCTGTTTTGAATAACTTGTCATTGGCACATTGGTCAACCCCATTTTAGAAACTGAATTAACAAGACTATGACAGCTTCCTTCCCGTAATCGTTCCCTCTAATAGCAAGGCCACATCTGGAGCCCACACCACACCAGAAGAGTTCCTTTTATTGCAACATCATTATAAATTGAGTCAAGGCATAAAATTATGTGAAGTTTTATTATCATTTAGCCAATCCAATATGTGACTTATATTCTTAACATAATAGAATCCTCTTTGGGGTATTCTATTTTGTAATCAAAGTGAAGGAGGAGAAGGGAAATTTACTTTCCTACTAAAGGTTGCTTGAATTTTTTACTTAATTCCGATTAAACAAACTAGAGATAGGAGCAATGGAATTTGCATTCACTTCCATAACGGTAAATGTAGACACCAACCGAGAGTCTTATAAAATCCATTTTTATATGTCCTTCAGGTTTCTTGAATTTATCAAAGCTAGGGTAATTTGGATCCAAAGATTCCCCTCCTAGCCATCATGCTCAGAGTTAATAAAATAGTAAGCATTATACATAAAAACTTATGTTACCAAGGTTTTTGGAGGTGCTGGCAATATCTGTTCATAAAATTAGTCATTTTTTTGTTTTAATTTTTATTGGAGTATAGTTGATTTACAATGTTGTGTTAGTTTCCAGTGTACAGCAAAGTGATTCATATATATATATATATATATATCTGATATACATATATATATAAACTTTATCATACTCTTTTCCTTTATGGTTTATTACAAGATATTGAATATAGTTCCCTGTGCTATATAGTAGGACCTTGTTGTTTATTTTATATATAGTAGTTTGTATTTGCTAATCTCAAACTTCTAATTTATCTCTCACCCACCCCCTTTCCCATTTGGTGACCATAAGTTTGTTTTCTATGTTTTGTAAATAAGTTCATTTGTGTCATATTTTATATTCTACATATAAGTGATATCATATGGTATTTGTCTTTCTCTGTCTGATTTACTTCACTTTGTATGATAATCTCTAGTTCCATCCAGAAAACTCATCAATTTCTCGATAGACTATCTTGCCATTTCAGTAGTTTCCTGCTTAGTATTTTCCAAATTTATAGCTGTTTAGCAATAAGGGGTTAATTAAGAGTCACAACTATGGCCCACTCACATTTACAATCTTTCAGTGGGACCATTTCCCCATTCCTAACCCAAGCAGCAAACATCTACTGCTTGATTATGCACTTTCGATGTCCCTGGAACTGATTCTGTATTTTTAAATCAGTTCTTATTAGTCCTCAGTTTATGTCTTGTTCCTTATCCATTTAGCTACCCCCCCTCCAATCATATTTCTTCTAAATTCCATTGAGAAGCCTTTCTAATTAATTATCTCAATCCCTGAATGACCTCAAAGTAGGACTGGCTCAGCAGTCAGCTTTGTACCAAAGGTTCTCTATCCTTCTTTCCTTATCACCCTTCCTCCAGAAAAAAGCTTTAGTTATTTCACTTGAATCTGGGGCCATTTCAATAATCCTGCTGACTATGTCAGCTATACCAGTTATGCTTTTTTGGATTATTGTAAAGACTCACAAAACTCCACAAAGTATAAGCACATACGGCTTTAGTAGAGGTAAAGGATCTGATAAGTAGGAGAGAGAAATCACAGTCAATCCTCTGGGAAGTCCAAGGCACCTAGGCGCAACTTCCAAATTTCTTTCCTAGTCACATGAGGTATGCTTTGTCTCTGAATGGTGAACTGCCAAGACACACACAAAATGCCTTGATTTCAGGAAAGTTATAGTTTCATCCAAGAAGGTTGTTGTTTGTATCCCTCTGGCCATGTAGCCAATAGCAGGCTACATGATCAGGTTTAATAACAGAAATTATGATAACATAACAGAGACCAGACACAAACAATTAATTTTTACATTTTCTATAAAGAAGGCTGACCAGCTGGTACATGATGCCTCCTTTTATGTTTCAGAATCCTAGCATGGAAATGGATTAATCACATTACATTTTATTCTGCTATGGCCAAGGATTAGCACTGCGGTTCCAGGTGTCCCCCAGAGATAAGTGCAGGTAGAAATAGACTAGCTGAGATTGTGTAATTACACACTAGCTTTATAACCTGTGGAAAATTGCCCAGGTTCATTGTGACTCAATTTCTTCATATTCAAAATAATAACTAAAGTAATATGATTGTGTCATGCTTAAATGCAATAAAGCATGTAAATTGCTTTGCTCAGTGTCAGGCAAATAGTAAAAAAAAAAGAAAATTTAAATTAAGTGGCACTCATATATTGTGTATTTGCCACGATCAAAGCGATTTCTTAGGCTGGTGATGTCCCGGTGACAACTTAATTTGGCCCTGTGACTCATCCCAGCTCCTACTGGAAATTAATCTGTTGGTGAAGTCAGGGAAGAAATATACAAGAAGTCCAGAATCGTGAGATTTACCTATATTTTATCTCCAGCTCTATTCTTTCCCTTCCCTTGTTTCTCCAAATTTTGATTTTATTCTTTTGCTGAATTTAAGTCCATATGTACACAGAACTCTGCTTGCCATACATCTGGAACTCTGTGGAGAGAAGAGGTATCTGTGGATGTATGGGTAGCTCTGTTGTAAACAAGAGATTCAAATAAAAATAATACAGACTTCCTTTTATTAGGAAATAAGGGACACCTATCCAAGGCCTGTAATCAAAAGGTAATCAGATTTGATTTTTTTACAAGGTACATGGGCGATGATAATTTCTAGTACTCACCCCATCCATTTGTTCATTAATCAAAATTCACGTTGAGTTATATACATAGCCAAATAGGATTTGACATAAAACGATACGTTCGTCTACTTCTCCCATCTCTCAGATGGGGCTGTAGTCCTCCTTTACCCATGTGTACTTATATTTAGATGTCTTGTGAATGGAATGCCTTGCTTGACCTTGTGGGATAATGGTCTCTGGATGAAATAGGAGCAAACTGGACTGAGGTTCTTTCCATGCCAAGCCCGATGTGTGCCAAACGTAGTAAACCAAATGCACATAAGCAACATGATAAAGTAAAAACTGTGCTGGATTTAAACATTTAGAGGAATTATTTTCAAAAAGTTATTGCTGTGAACCCCTTTTCTCAAATGAAACTTTACAAGGAATTGCAACACGTAAACCACGTACAGATGAAATGCTTGTGTTGGTGCAAGGATTTGAGGCCTTGAGTACAGACTGCTCAAAGGCCCACTCGGGGATTTATTCAGAAAACCTTAAAACTGGAGCTACCCTATGAGGGCAAACTCTCATAGAAAACAAATAATAATAATAATAATAATGCCATGTTATCTTATGTCCTGCTCTAAATCACAGAGCTAGAAGGAACCGTAGCAGCCATTGTCTGGAGGTCACAAGCTCACACACCTTTAGCATCGTGTATATAACACGAACATGTCCCACTTTGAAGGGGCAGGATGTGGTCCTCACTGGTGAGCACATCACTTGACTGAAACCATCCCAAATCTTTTCTGTTAACATAAAAACAAAACATCTGTGACTCTATTGTAGTGGTCAGTTTAAACCCTTAATTGAGTTCAATCTCTTCCCTGAGTAGACAAGGAACTATAAATCTAGAGTTATTTAAGTGATATGTTTAAAATCTCTCACGTCCAAAACCACTTCTGGGACTTCCCTGGCAGTCCAGTGGTTAAGACTCTGTGCTCCCAATGCAGGGGGAGTAGGTTCGATCCCTGGTCGGGGAACTAAGATCCTGCATGCCACATGGCACGGCCAAAAAAACCACAAACAAACAAACTTCTAACTCCTTCATCTCCTGACTAGAGAAGGGAATCTCAAACTATCTGTGGAGAAAAACCACCTGAAAAACTTTTTTTCTATTTTAAATGTGTTGGCAACTCAGAATTTGCAGCATGAAAACTAGAAGAATCCCTTGAAAATGAAATATTAAAAATCACCTACAATGTGGAAGCCCCAATTAAAAAAAAATTATTAGAATCAATGCACATAAAATTACTCTTCAAATTGCTTTTGAAGAGTAATAAAATTACTCTTAATCACTGTACTTATCTCCTGAGTGTCCTAGAAGGTGTGTATAGGGACTGGGACTGGCCCATGGGCCATACTTTCAAGTAAAACTGAAATAGAGGACCTGGGTTTGAGCCATAGGTTAATTTAGAATTCCTATGCAGGCATTTGCTTATGCTCATCGAGGACAGCACACAATCAACCATGTCCTTTAAACAGTGATCACTGATTTTCATTTTTATCTAGAAGTGTCTATGACGATGCCACAGATGCCTTAGAAGGGATTTTGTGAGAACGTCAGCCACAGGCTTCTGTTTTTAAAATTGTTATAAATTGGCAACAGATATAAGGTAGGCTGTGATATATCCTGCCCCTTAGAAGTAATTACAGAAATCAGAGTGCAGAAATATGTAACTGGGGCTTTGTCCCCGTGTTCTCTTTTCTTCTTCTAGAAACAACTTCAGTTGGGCCAAAGGTTCTTGATTAATTATAGTGACAGAACAGAATAACTCAGAGAGATTTTCAAAAACACAAGGCAACATAATAACAGTTATTCTTATAATTGCAAACTGTGTTAGTCTTTGTTCTTACATTCAGAGCTAATTTGGGAAACTTCTTTATGGTTAACCAGCAATGAAATTATTAAAGTGAAGCAAAACATAACCCCCCATAATCCTTAAAAAGTTCCTCTTGACTTCAAATTAGTCATTTAAAATTTCAGTTTTTGTATCTTACTGAAATGTTGACTCTTGGAGAGGCTTGGATTTTTTTTAAAGTAATGAAATATTGGAAAAGAAAGAAAAGGGATTTAAATATTTGGCAGTTGCTTTATTTCTTCTGCTTGAACAAGAACATATTAACTTGGCTTCTTCTGAAGAGATGCTGTGGGAAAATGAAGTTTCTGATGCTTAGAGTAGTATTAAACTTCTTGTCTTTCAGAACCTGTGGGTTCTTCCATGGCACCTACACCTAGAAATGTCCTTCCTCCCAAATAAGTCATTTTCTTCCTTCTCACTAAGAAGTCAGGCCCTTAAAAAGATTGATTTTCAGGAGATCAGACTGACATTCAGATAGCACCCCTAGGAATTCCTTAATGCAGATGTAAAATATTATCTTAACATCTTAAGGAAGAGTAAGTACTTTAGACAATAGTTCAAAGACAGTGACGATAATATGTGCTGGTGTCCTACTGCAAATATTACAGTCACTCCTCTTAGAAAGCACAAATTTTGAAGCTGGGTCATATTGTAACTGGTGCTGCCTGCCTTTCCATCAGTGCCCAGCTGCTGGTGTGAAAAACCTTGAGGCTGCAGGTTCATGTCTTCTAGGTACTCAGTCAAACTCGTTTGGACAAAACTGCCAGTATATTCTGAAACCCACTCTTATCAGTGTATAATAATTTGAAATTAATCTTTTGCCCTAAGTGTGGTATCTGGTGTGCTATATCTCTCATAGGTTTTCTTTACCTGAATGTCTTATTATTTCAAACCCAACACACTGAACAAAACAAACAAACAAAGAAAACATTGTTCCCCTCCATACTTCCTACATTAGGACCTCCATCGACATCCCCCCTTATGCATCTAGTGAATATCCTACACACCCAGTTACCCAAGTCTTATTAATGGCCTTTCGCCCCACAGAAATGCAATGTGACACTGACTCCTGTTAATTCTATTTCCTTTATTTTTGCCATATATTCCATTTCTCCGTGTCTTTACTTGTAGCCTTTCCTATTTGTGTCTTTCCTGTATTACCATGAAAACATACCTACTGGACTCATTGACCTTGCAATCAGTTCTTATATCATTGCCAGATCAATCTTTCATCTTTCTAAAATTTAGATTCTAGTGTGACCATATAACCTATTGCAAAACCCTTCACTGTCACCTCCCACTATTGTTAACTTCAGGCTGAAATCAGATCCCCTTAGTAGACAGTGGGAGAATTTTCTTTCTAGGAACCCTGGTTTCTGCTTCTGCCTATAGTAGGGACTCATAACCATCCTCCATTTAACTAATTCACTGCATTAACCTAATCAATATCCCCATAGTCAAGGCAAAAGCTTTTGTCTTAGAGCCAAAGACTGGTGAATGAATACATTTACATAACTTAAGAAAAATTGAAACCTTGAATGTATGTTTCAGATACTTTTCCAAGTAACTATCCAATAGTCCTAACTGTCTTACATAAGAAGGCTTCCAATGTATATTTAGTTTGTCAAATTAACTCTATGCTCATCTCTTAGTACATATTGATTCCTTGGTTTAGAATATATCCCTTCCATGTGTCTGCCCTTCCCCTGTTCTCTACTCCTCATTCTTTGTAAGTGAGCTCAGTCATTCTCTTCCACCAGAGGGACCAGTCTTGTCCAGTTATATTGCCTCTTAATGTTTATAGAAGACAATTCTATAGATTCTTTTTTAAAATTAATTTTTATTGCAATTTAGTTGATTTACAATGTGTGTTACTTTCTGCTGTGCAGCAAAGTGAATCAGTTATACATGTGCATATACACACTCTTTTATTTTTATTTATTTATTTTTTTTTTTTGCGGTACGCGGGCCTCTCACTGTTGTGGCCTCTCCCATTGCGGAGCACAGGCTCCGGAGGCGCAGGCTCAGCGGCCATGGCTCACGGGCCCAGCCGCTCCGCGTCATGTGGGATCTTCCCAGACCAGGGCACGAACACGTGTCCCCTGCATCAGCAGGCGGATTCTCAACCACTGCGCCATCAGGGAAGACCTACACACTCTTTTAGATTCTATTCCCACATACGTCATTACAGAGTATTGAGTAGAGTTCCCTGTGCTATACAATAGGTTCTTATTAGTTATCTATTTTATATATAGTAATGTGTATATGTCAATCCCAATATCCCAATTTATCCTTCCCCTTTCTTTTCCCCTTGGTAACCGTAAATTTGTTTTCTACATCTGTGGCTCTGTTTCTGTTTTGTAAATAAGTTCATTTGTACCATGTTTTAGATTCTACATATAAGCGATATCATATATTTGTCTTTGTTTGACTTACTTCACTCAGTATGACAATCTCTGGGTCCATCCATATTGCTGCAAATGGCATTATTTCTTATTTGAGAAACATTTTAAGAGAAAACAAGTCTTTCTAAATGTGTATACAGAGTTTCTAGATTAATCCATTCTCCCTATGAAGTCAGTAACTGAGTGTCCAACAGAGTTTGGTAGCAGAGACAAGCCAGTCTTTAACACTCCTAAGTAGCAAAAGGATGTACTTACTCATCCTTAATGCGCTGATTCAGTCTTCCTAAGTGGAAACAATTAACTTGATCCTGGGCCAGGATTGTGAATTGTGAAGCTCTTTTTCACAAAAGAACTTAATAGTCATCTATCTCAACCTACTTGTACAGTATTACCAATGATCTGCTTTTCAGGCTGTGTCAAGGTGTCCTCAAGGATAACAAATTCCTCTATTTTAAAATAATTCTTGGTTGTAGCTGTTAAAGGTCCCATAAACCCTTTATTCCTTCTGGGAATTAAATATGAAACCATTACATTGAAATAATAGCTTATACTTATTTAGGTTTTACTGCTTATTGGGCACTAGTATAAGTGGTTTACACAAATTAACTTTGCTCAAGAGCAAAACTTAACAAGACATAAGCGAAAACAAAATAAAATAAAACTCAAACTCTAACTGTACTCTCTGTTTTCATTGTCTCCTTAAATCCTCTAAGTGGGTAATTTGTGACCCTTCCCTGGAAGGCATGTTGTCTAAGTCCTATACATATTTTTTTAATCACTCTTAGGAAATGCAAATCCTACAGTAACTTTTAGTCTCAGGAATAGTCTCAATTTAGTAATTGAAATGCTCATTCCTGTTTCATACTTGTCTTAGTCCACATGGGCTGCTATAACAAACTACCATAGTCTGGGAGGCTTATAAACAACAGAATTGTATTTATCACAGTTCTGGAAGATGGCAAGTCGAAGGTCATGGTGTCAGCAGATTCGTTGTCCAGTGAGAGCCTGCTTACCTGTACATAGATGGCTGTCTTTGCACTGTGTTCTCACATGGCAGAAGGGGCAAGAGAGTTCTCTGCAGTCTTTTTTATAAGGACCCTAATTCTATTCATGAGGGTGCTACCTTCATGACCTAATCACCTCTCAAAGGCTCTCACTTCTAAAATCATCTCATTGGGGATTAGATTTCAACGTATAAATTTTGGGACACAAGCATCTAATCTACAGCTGTAATCAAAACACCAAATTTCATTGAGAGTTAACCCACCCCTCTGTCAGCGTTAGTATGAGAAGTCCACATTGGTATAGATGGTAAGGCCAACCTCCCCTCTCTTTCCCACCTGATACTCCCTTCTTCTCTCTCCTCCTTCTCTCCTCCACTGCAGTTTCTTAGTCATATATCTGAGACTTTCTTTCCAGCCTGCAGTATAGTAAGTCTGGCATAGGAGAAGGAATTAGGATATTTCTCACTTGTGAGGCACAACTGTGAACTACAGTTGGTATTCTCTGAACAGGAAGAGCTTCTGGTCAGTCTCCTTTAAATGCATTTTCTGGTCATTTCTCCATCATGCACACATCTGGCCATGAGAATCATGAATCTCCATCCTCCATTTCTGCCTTGACCCTGTCGGAAGTAGCTTCCTGTTCTTTAGATTTCTTAGGGATAAGTGTTTGACAGTGTCTTCATGGAACCTTCCAAAACCCAGTAGCAGGTATCAAACATGCTGAATGGTTTCCATGAAGTCCCTCTCATTTTTCCCACTTCATCCTAGGCTTTCCAAAGAATACATGGTGGCCTAGCACCTTATCTTGACATTTATATATTAGCAAGGATCCATTTGACCTACCTGTGACCTAAGTCAATATAAAATTATAGTTACGAGTCAAAGATCATATGATATCGCTTATATGTGGAATCTCAAAAAATGGTACAGATGAACCTATAAACAAAACGGAAATAGAGTCACAGATGTAGAAAACGAACTTATGGTTACCAAGGGGGGAAGGCGGGGTGGGAGGATAAATTGGGAGATCGGAATTGACATATACACTGTATATAAAATAGATAACTAATAAGAACCTACTGTATAGCACAAGGAACTCTACTCAGTACTCTGTAATGACCTATATGGGAATAGAATCTAAAAAAGCGTGGATATATGTATATGCATAACTGATTCACTTTGCTGTACAGCTGAAGCTAACACAACATTGTAAATCAACTCTACTCCAACAAAAGTTAATTTAAAAAAAGAGAGTTCAAAGTTCACAGAGAACTGGATTTGAGTCTTTGTCCCATAATTTATGAGCTATGTGATCTTTGCAAGTTATTGAACCTCTCTGTCACTTTTTCTTTCCCAACGGTAAAATCAAATAATCAGTCATAGGACCTACTGTTTCGTAGCATTGATGAGAAGGGTAAATTATATAATTCAGGTCAAAAGCCATAGCACTCAATTTATTTTAGCTGTCAATAAAAATCACCACGCTAATTATTACTATCAGGCGCCCAGTCTCAGGAGTGTAGGCTGCACTCCTTAGTGGTTAGTATCATGTGAAGGCAGTTATTAAGCTTTCAGTTAGCTGGCAGTGTCAGGCAACTGGCACAGTTGCTATAGTGAAATGCAGGGAATACATGGAGAGATGTGAATCTGAATACCACACGTCCTGTTACACCTCTCCCCCAAGTATTCACATCTTCACTTTTTTTTCCCCTGACATGAAGAGGACATACAAGATGTTTCTTTCCTTAAGTCTTGCTTCCAAAATTAGTCAAAGAGAGACAAAAGTTGGTTTACCCAAAGAGTTAAAAAAATAAATATAGGTCCTTTCTATGCTTCTCTTTTTGTTTCTAGCAGCCCAATTTAAAGGTCTGGATTTCCAGATAATGCACCAAAGAAATTGTGTATTCTCTGTGATCTATGGTAATATTTTTTTTCTCAAGAAGTCTACATAGGTCTGTAAAGAGTATGTTCCTTCAAGAAGAATTCCTTTGACTCATTATTTGATAATATTCAGAAATTTAGCATTGACTGTGGAGTCAGATTCTCGTTACTTTATCTAAGTAAGGCCTGAGACTTGCTTTTGTATGAAACCTGTTATCTTATGTGATTTTTAGCTGTTGGTGCTGTGGAAAAGCCAGAGAGGTCTCTGAAGCATGTCACTTGAGATGTTATAAACTTTTTAGCACTGTGCAGTACAGGCATTCTACATGACATAGTTATGGAAAGAGAGTTCCTTTACATCTTTGTTCCCTGAAAGGTTTATTTTAATTAAAATACACCTTCTGAGCATAGTAAATCATGGGGGAATGTAGAGAGTCTGTCTGGCAATGTTTGGTAACTAGGACCCGTATTGGTAGCTATTATTGGTTACAAGTCCACTACTTGACACTTCCCAGATTATCTCATGTAATCTTCACCACAATCCTATGAGGAAAATAGTATTATCCCTTTTCTATAATAGAGGAAACCGAGAAATGTCCCACAGCTAGTTTGTGGCTGAGTTAGTATTTGAAGCCTACTAGGTCTGTTTAGACTGTCTTCCAAATCTGCAACTTCCTTGTTAGTTGTGTATTTGCTTCCTGTTGCTGTTGTAACAAATGTAGCTTAAACAACAAAACTTTATTGCCTTACAGTTCTGGAGGTCAGAAGACTGAAGTAGGTCTCATTCTGCTAAAAATCAGAGCCTCAATTCCTCCAGAAACCCTGCGGAGAGTCTGTTCCTTGTGGCTGCATGACTCCAATCTCTGCTTCCTTCTTCACATCACCTGTCAAATCTTCTACTGCTTTGCTCTTACAAGGACACTTGTCAATGGATTTAGAGTCCACTTGGATAATTCAGGATATGTTTGTCTCAAAATCATTAATAAGTTCCATTTTTTTGGCCACATTGAAGTAATATTCACAGGTTCCGTGGATTAGGATGTGGATGTATCTTCTGGGGGACACCATTCAACCTACTATCTTCAGCAATTCCATAACCGATTTACATATAGAGTGTTTTAAAATCCAACCCCATCTCTGTCTTGCCAATGTAATTAAGTTTTGGAATTCAAAGGGCAATTTTCTGCTGACATCCCTGGAAAGCCCCATCATTTCAGTGATAAGTCCTCTGTTAATGAGGTTGACCCAAATCTTGCCCAGTGTCAAGAGACTTCAGGCGCCTCATGAATGACTGCCCATTCCTCTAAGGACTTAATGTGGCACTGCCTAAATTTCTATCTTCTCTCTGGTGCATTCTGCTCTTTTTGATGTAGGAGCCTGCAAGGAATGTGAAGCAGTGTCCCTCCCCTATCCCAGCAAGTTTGCCAGGTTTTCAGTTCCGAGTTTTAAATGCTTTATTTCAGGAGCTTAACAAATCTTAGCGTAGAGCCAAATGTAGAAGTTGCCAGGCACTGGGACTGTGGCTTCCATCCAGTGTGCTGTTTTTTAAAAAGGCACTGGCTGTGAAAAATTGCAATGGTTTAATCCAGGGAGGAGAGAGGCTTGGGAAAGTTTTCCAAAAGGTGATGGAACAGGAGTTTTTAAGGTGCAAGTGTGAGCATGTGTCTGAGTGAATGTGTGTGTACATTTCACCAGCAAGTGCCAGAGGAGGTTGGATCTGTGCCTTTGCTAACATTTCAGGTTTCTAGGTCTTTACCCATAAATATTAAATCTGAATTTGGGGGAGTAGGTTCTAAGGCTCTGAGTATTTAGCAGTTTTACAAGATGTCACAGTAAAATTTGACACATACCACTCTGGGATGAAGAGAGCAAGGTCATGAGCTCTGAGGGAAAGTTCAAGATGTGGGAAGCAGAATAACTGATTTGTGGGCACCAAGTTCCCTCTTACTATGCTGTTTATTTTTGTATTGCATATATAGTTTTTGTATTGCATATATAGCTTTTGTATTGCATATATAGTTTTTGTATTGCATATATAGTTTTTGTATTGCATATATAGTTTTTGTATTGCATATATAGTTTTTGTTTTCTGAATATTATGATATTTTGACATCCTAAAAAACCTTTCTGGCTGGGGAGACACTGCCCCTCCTGGGGCTAGACAGTTCTTAGAGATAGCAAAGGGCTTCGCTGGAGCATGTCTGTTCAAAGAAAGGAATCTTAATCATCCCAGGGCCAGGTCCCAGACTACTAGACACTACACCTATAGCCCAAATCCTGCTGAAATTATTCAAACTAGACAATTCTAAACTCTTTACCCTGGACTGCTTTGCCTTTTCCTCAGAAACCCTGGTGAATGTCATGACCTAAGAACTACTCTCAACTCCTGTCTTCTGCCTCCTGACCACCCTGGTGCTTTCTTGTGTGGCCCCAAATGGCGGGCATGCCATGCTTCTTGACTCTAGGACCTGTAAGTATACTAAGCTTTGTTTCTTTCCTGAGCTCCTTCTGTGTCTTCTCTTGTGGCTGAACCTGACTGAGCATCACATAAAAGAATACAAAACAATTTTCAAGGCAGCAAACTTTTTCTTCTGTTTTTTCAAACTTGAATTATATTGGAAGATGATCAAGTGTAGACAACAAAACTTAAATACTGAATGGAGATTTCTGGCTCAGTGTGGCTAGTTTCTGATGTCATGAGAGTCAGAATCCTCTTGGAACTTTTCCTTCTGTGGCTTCCCTGGGCAGATACAACTACTTTTTCACTGGTCTGCATGTTTAGTCCTCCCCATTTTCAGATCCAATTTTATGCTGCCAAAAAACAAGGAGTGCTACTGGCATACTTGGCTTTAACATTGATATCGTGCCATGATGGGGGCCATAAACAAATTCACGCTCACCTGCCTGATCTTTGGCTTCCCTTAGCCTCAGATTCCTTCTTGTTCTTTGAACAGAGGTCCACTCACAGACCTGGGCTGCAGAGCTTCTTGCTGGTACATACCCGAATGTCATTGTACATTCATAAAGCCAACGGGCAAAATGCTAATTAAGCCACTCGGCTACTTACAAGCCATGTAACCACAGACAGGTTATCCAGCCCTTCCACCTTCATATCTAAAAGGGAGATTGTATAATGCCATGGTGAAGAATGGAAGAACTAGTGCATGTAAAGAGTTTATTATAAAGACTGGCTCACACAGGTGTTCAATAATTGTCAACTATTATTTTTGTTGTGGTCATTGTTATTCATTGGCCAGAGGTAGCTGAGGTGTAAGAGGGGAAGCTGAGTGGAAACATTTTATGAGTCCAACACCCATGCTCTTCAGCGAGGAGAAATAGGGCTACCCACCCCCCCACTGCAAACCAAATTCTGATTGTGGTAGTTGCCTGTCCGTGAGGCAAGGACATCATGAGAACAGATGTCTATTTGGTGTGCTGATGGATTCCTAAGTGCGTAATGTGGCAGGAAGCATAGCCTGTAGATGCTGTGGATTAACAGGAATCTCACATACCTGGCTTTAAATAACTACCATCATTTTAGTTTTCCTTCTTTACTTAGCTAACATTAAATATTTTGTCAAGTAAAGTGCTAGTGGTTATCATTTAATTCATGTCATCCATCTTCTTTACAGAAGAAGAAAAAAAGGCAGTGCTATTAAAATGCCTTTAACTAAAATGTTCTTCAAGTTTATGTTCCCTGAGACAGAAATGGTTGAAATCTTTCAAAGAAACATGTAATGAAAGAAAAAAAAAGATACATGAATGTGTTTATTACACTCCTATCCTAGGAGAACACTCCTATCCTAGGAGAACTATTGAAATCAGTTCTAAATTGAACATTGATTTTGCAGAGCTTCGAAAATTATTCTGGGGGAAAATCTACAGAATTTTCTCTCAGTAAAGAATGAGGGTGCACACTTTTTTAAAAATTCCATATTAAACAGCTTATTAATGTTTCATTGTAGCAAACTTTTTCCAAAGCAATTTAATCTATTCACGATATCTCATGGTGCAGAAATGTCTTTTCCTTTAGTAAAGAATGAAAGTTAACATCTAGCAACTGATGACTAGTCCCCAAAATTATCAGAAGGATAGAACAATAATCATCATTCTTTTCCTGCAAAACCATTTGGAGGAAAATGATAATGTGCTTAATGCCTCTAGAATTTCAAATAAATGAAAGTTTATAGTTTATTACTTCCACCTAAGAAATGCGTGCAATGAGCTGTAGAAGGATTTGAATCACTGTCTCCTGATGTTGAAGACTTTGCTTTTCATTGGTGGATGGGGGAAAAGACGGGCAAGGCCAGATATGGACCCACCTTTCCTTCTACACTGGAGCATGGCCTCCCCTCATTACCACTAGAAAACAAGAGCCTGCCATTTTGGTAGAAGCTTTGTCAAAGCTTGTCAATCCAGGATGGCTCAATAGACGAAATGTCATGTAGACCTGGCACAGGCAAAGGACACCTCTTTCTGAGCTAAGTCAATGAAACAAGTTTCCATATTTACCTTCTTTCTTAGAGGTCCTGCTCCAGCCTCAGTCTTAAGCTGCCCCTGTGAACCTGGGTCTCAGGGGTGGGGCTTTCTTAATATCTCTATCCTGTCCCCAGACTCCCACCAAACTGCCCTTGCTGTGTGGCAGGTCTTACGCTGGAGAAATTCTCCTGACCCCTTTTCGACTTTTATCATTGGTGCTGGATTCTGCTTCCAAGAGAGTTTCTTGGCCTCCCTCTTGGGTCGATCGATGCGCTTAGTTTCTACCCTCTCCAAAAGTACTGCATCTTTTTCTGGGCTTGGGAGTGGAAACATTTTCTGCCCCTCTCACACTGGCTCAAGGCTTTGGTTGGTAAGAGAGAAGGGTCTGGGGAAGTAGGCAGGGCTGTGTCCTGTCCTATAATGGCAGTTATCAGCCACCTAAGCTGAAGCAGGACTGTCTCTTTGTTATAGTTTGTAACTGCTTTATTAAACAAACTGCACATATGTAAAGTGTACAGTTTGATACATTTGACACGTGTATACACCTGTGAAACCATCATTACAATCAGGAGAGTGAACATACTCACCACCTCTAATATCCTTTTGTAAACTTTCTCTCCACCCTTCCCTGCCCTGCCCTTCTTTAGGCAACCAGAGATCTGCATTCTGCCAATATAGATTAGTTGGCATTTTCTAGAGTTTTTATATACAAAGAATCATATAATATGTACCCTTTAGGGGAGGTGAGTTTTGGCTCTTTTCACTCGGCACAATTATTTTGAGATTCATCCGTAGTGTGTGTATCAATACTTCACTCCTTTTTATTGCCTAGTGTTATACCATTGTATGGATATGCTGCAATCTGTATACCCATTCACCTACTGAATGGGTTGTTTCCAGTTTGGGGCCATTACAGTAAAGCTTCTGCTAGCATCCATGTGCATGGCCACATGCTTTCTTTTCTTTTGGGTTAATGCTTAGGCGTGAAATGGCTGAGTCATATGACAGGAATAGGTTAACCTTTTTAAAAAATCTCCGTAAATCAACTAGACTTCAATAAAACATACATAAATAAAATGTCAATATTCAAAAAACTTTTTAAATACACCCAAACTGGTTTCCAAAGAGGTTGTAGCAATTTACATTTCCACAGGTAGTGTATAGAATTCTGCTTCCTCCACCTCTGTGACCTGGGGTTAAGCAAAGATTTCTTAGGTACAATACCAGAAGTACAGTTCATAAAATAAATTATTGATGAATTGAACTGCATACAATTAAAACTTCTTCTCTTTGGAAAAACTGGTAAGAGAATGAAGTCTCAGACTGAAAAAATACTTGCAAAGCACATATTTGATATGATCCTATAGGCAGAATATTCTATAGATAGATATAGATAATATATGTATATGTCTATATATCCTCTCAAAACTCAATAATAAGAAATAAAACAATCATTTAAAAGATTTGAATAGTTATTTCTTCAGAGCTTCTAGGTGTTCCCGGAGGACAGTCTTATCTCCTGAAGCCCTCGGACTAAAATTGCTGAATATCAAACACAGAACCTCATCCTGCAATTGGATGAATTACAAGGTAAATTGAACTCCCAGCCTCACAGGATATCTACTTTTAAAGTGAGGTCATTGACTGGAAAAGAATAAGATGCCATAAGTTGGGAGGGGATACGTGGGAAGACTCTGATAAAGCTAGGGACATTGAGCCCCTAAATTCGTGAGACTTCTTTGCCAGTGGCAAAGTCTTCCCTGCACCCAGGAGAATTGGTTCCCCATCGCCAGCAAAAAAGTGTCTTCCCCACCCACAGTAGTATCCCCCTTCTCACCTATCTGAAGAGATTAACCCTGCATTGCCTGAGGAAACCATAATGACCTCCCCTGAGGCTGTTGCCAGGTAAGAGGTGCTGAGTCTTCTCAGGACCCACTGCCACCTTCCCTCTCTGCTTCTAGGCCTATAACTTGACGCAAGTCTAGCAGACTCCTAAAGGTGAGCTACAAAGTATGCTACACTTCAAAAGAAGAGTATTCTACACTTCAAAAGAAGAGTATTCTAATTTATACAAGCAAAAGTCAGGGAAACATGTGTGGTAATGGATATTGAGGGAGTGAGATTTAAACCAACAAGGACCCTGTTGGGCTCCTGGACGTGGAGGCCTTTCTGTCCCCTGTTTCTTCTTTGTAGGGAATAGACTCCAGCCTCTATGATCTTCCTTGAGTTCCAAAGGGCAAACTGCTAATCAAGGGAGGAGCAGCCAAGACACAATAGTGCAGCCCTCGAGCAGGGTCCTGGTTCCACCGCAAGGGATACACATAATATCTTTGAGCGCTTTACAGAACTAAAATCCCCAACAAATAAAAGATGTTAGCATTCTTCATTCCACATTGAAGGAACCAGAGAAGCTCTTCAAGAGACCACCTGAGCCCAGACTAAAGAGTGCAGGCACTGCACACACCCTAATCCTTACCAGCAACTCCACTGCCCTTGAACCATTGGTATAAAACTCCTCACCAAATCCTCTCAGGTTGGGACACACAGTTTTTCAGGGCACAGGTTCACTGTGTCCCCCTTAGTCTGACAAAGCAATAAAGCTATTATTTTCTACTTCACCCAAAACTCGTCTCTGTGATTCAATTCATCACCAGGGCACAGAGGCTGAGTTTTTGGCATCAGGATGATGGTAGAAAAAAACATAATGTTGAATTGGTCAGAATTTATTGATATGGGCTCACTAAGCAGAGAGTCTCCATTTAATGTTGCAGCTGGGTGAGTTGGAAGGGGCTCTAATAGTTTGGTTGGTTGGCTAAAAATTGACTTAAAAATTGATCCATTGTGAGCAAATTGGAAATGCCTGACCTGCCTTGGTTTAGTGTAGAGGAAGGGTTTCAAAGGCTTAGGGAGACTGGTGTTAGAGTAGACTTGTCATTTGAGACCTAATCACTCACATGGGAAAATCCAGAAGATATATCTTTCATCAATACTTTGAGAAATAAATTTGTGAGGGGAACCCCAGCATTCTTGAAGAGATCTATGATTGCTCTTCTCTGTAGACCAGACCTTACTGAGGGAATTCCAGACACTCAATTGGAAGATCTAAATGTGATGGGAGTAATTGATCCCTAGGATGGCAGGCAGCACTCAACAGCCAAAAGCAGAGTGGCTGTAGTTACTTTAAAGGGCAACAGAGTTAAAGCAGAAATTGCAATAGTCTGACTCACACAGACCTATTGTGTTAGCTAGTTAATCATGGTGTTCCTAAATGTGAAATAGATAGGAAACCTCCTAAATTCTTACTTGATCTGTATTTTTAAAGAGTTCTGGATCAAGTGAATAAAAGTCTAACTCAAATTATAAAAACAGAGAGTCCTGACCCCTCAGTCAATTCCCAGATGTGAGTCAGTATAGATCCAAAACCCCTTCAATGAAGGGAAGGCCAGATCCCCTCCAGAAAGGACCCAATACACTACTGAAAATGTATAATGTTGATCTCTCTTCCAGTCTTTCTACAGGAGAAAACTATAGTCTTTTCCCAGAGTAATCGTGTACTGGAGAAAAGGAAATAGTCAAATCTTTCAGGGACTACTGGACACTGTTCCTTAACTGAAACTGATTCCAGGACCCCAAAATGTCACTGTGATGCACCAGTCAGTGTAAGGGCTTAAGGAGGTCAGGCGATCAATGGAGGTTTCATTCAGGTCCATCTCCTGGGGTGTCCAGTGGGGCCCCAAACTCATCTGTGGTTATTTCTCCAGTTCCAGAATGCAGAATTGGAATAGGCAGCATACAGAATCCTCCATACTATTTCCCTGATGTGTGGAGTGAGGGCTATTTCAGTGAGAAAGATCAAATACAAGCCATCAGAATTGCCTCTACCTAGAAAAATAGTCAATCAAAAGCAACCCTGTATCCCTGGAGGGATACAGATGGCAGAGATTAGTGTCATCATCAAGCACCCAAATTTTACTTTCTAAAAATGTCTTTAAATGATACTTTTGTAAAATACAGTAAGTATTTATTACTGAGAAGTCTTAATGAATACATTTTTGTGGGGAAAAACATCTTTATTGATAAATAGGTTACAGTGAAATAAATAGAGTGCTAATTTTTAGGGGAATAAAAGTAGAATCTCAGTCTCTCTCCAATCCGCCTCTAGCTCTCGGCTCCTGCCTTCTTACTGGCCACTTTGGATGATAAGGACTTGGCGGGAATGCCAGGCTTTCTTGAGCCTTTAAGGGCCTCTGCCTTCCTGGCTAGTGGTACAGGATCCATCTTGGACCCACTGCCCTTGGGAGGAAAAGGGGCCTTGGCTTTAGGCCCCTCTCTGGCCCCCTGGGCAGCAACCTCTTTAGGGACCTTGTTCCCCATCTTCTTTTTGGCTGGGAAAGCACAAAAGACAAGAAACTACAGGGTCTTTTAAAAAATTATTAAATAAAATGGATCCCAAATCACTCCATTATAAATGTTTCTAAATCTGTCACGTATTGTGATTATCTCAGTGCATCCTGGTAACAACAGTTTGCAGACAGGTGCTTAGCACAGACAGGCCCTTGACAGGACACTTTGATGTCACTGCTGAAGGCCACTGCCTGCCTTTCGCATTGGCAAATACCTAGAGGAGAGGCCGATGGGGATTCAGGGCTCACCTGCACGCATTTCCCTCACTCTGGTCTTGTGCCCGAAGTGCTGACGACACTCCTTGCTCTCCAATCTTTCCCAGCAGCAGGTTTATGTGTTTGCTTTTGTTTTTCAACACAGCTTTTAATTTTTCCAGGGGGAGTAAGAGTTGAATACCACCTATGCCATTTTAATTCAAGGGAAAAGACCTATTAGGTTGTTTTTAATATTTGTTTTTCTATTTCCCTTCACTCACTGCACCTTCTTGAGGACAGTAATCAAGCTTGCTTTACTTTAAGGTCGATAAATCACTCCCTGCAGCTTGATTTTGTGAATAAATGTTTATTGGAAAACAGTCACTCATACCTGGACTGTGATTTATGACTGATTTCATTCTACAATGGCAGAAGCTGAATGAGCTGCATGGCCTAAAATATTTACCAGCTGCCTCTCGACCAAAAACCTTTGCAGACCTCTGTTCTATTTCATCCATATTTTCCTGTAACTCCTGGAATTTTCAGACATTCACGCAGTCATGAATCAAACATTCATTAAAAGCTGCCTAGGTACTAGGTACTGAGCAATATTCCCGAGATCCAAAGATAAAAGATACAATCTTTTTTATATGTAGTATGTAATGTACTATGCACAATAATTTCTGTTGACTGAGTGTTAAAAGACAGTTCGCAGTGTAGCATTTATTATTTTGGGTTGGAATTGTCGTTAATCTATTATCTGAGGTCTTGGTGTTATTATTATGATTTTATTTCTGATATTCTCAGACAGAGAGGAGGTCTAGAACATTCAGTTTGCTCATATGGTCATTCCAAGTCATGTCCACCACTTCCTCTTATCATCATAATGAGCCTTTATTTTTTTTTTATTTATTTTTTTTTTTGTGGTATATGGGCCTTCCTCTGTTGTGGCTTCTCCTGTTGCGGAGCACAGGCTCCGGACGCGCAGGCTCAGCGGCCACGGCCCACGGGCCCAGCCGCTCCGCGGCATGTGGGATCCTCCCAGACCGGGGCGCGAACCCGGCTCCCCTGCATCGGCAGGTGGACGCGCAACCACTGCGCCACCAGGGAAGCCCGATGAGCCTTTATTTAAATATATATTTATATGTTTTCACTGAAACAAATACAAATATTTCAAAGGCTGCACATTTTTTTGTTAAATATCATAAAAATATATACATGCTTTCATATCTGTCTGATTGGTGTTAACAGAATCCATTTTTTACTTCCAACGTTCAGACTTGAGTTTCTCATCTTACTAATAAACATTCAAATAGCCATTGTGATGAGGTAGAACCTTTCCCTACTAAAATTGCTTTCATTTGCATGATACATTTCTTCATTTCATAAACTGTTTTAAACTGAGGGTATATTATTATCCAAACGATTGAGTCTTAATTTTTTTGAATCATTTAGTTTCTTTACACTCTTTAAAGTACTCTGGAATGCTCTGGAATCTAAACCTGTCTGTAGTCATATCACAAAATAATAATCACTCCCAGATGCACGAAGGGACCAACCTGACATCACATAAACTAAAAGCAGACACATAGGTCTCTTGCTTCCTCTGGAAGTATTTTATTCTCTATCACTGTCAACAGGGCTGTCACCTAACAAATACACATAATGGGAGATTCATGAATCACTGTAGCATGAAAAAGTATTTTTGTAGCAGCAGAAATGCAATTAATTGAAGTTTCAGTAATATCCTGGAAGGAAAACAAACAAAACAAAAAAACCTGAGGTGACATTTCTCAGGCAAGCCTACATATGTATGCAATTCTCCAACTTTTCTATCTCATGCTTAAAATACTTCCCAGAATCCTTAAGAATTTGATCTAAGAGTCTTGCTCTTGATTGCCTCTAGACATCTGAATGTTTATTCTTCCTGTCTATAAAGGTAGCACTTTAACTCTTACTGATATGAAATTAATAATACTTAATTTCAATGTATTAAATTTTCTAACAGCAGCATGGGAATTACCTAGAAGCTTGGTAGAAATACAGATTCTCAGGCTCTGGCCTGGACCTACTGAATTGGAGTCTGCTCATTTAACAAGATCTGCAGTCACTTGCTAGGCACATTAAAGTTGGCAAAACCTTGGTTAAGATTTTGAATCTGATGGAGCTTGAAATAATTTCCATCAATGTTGGGGAGAATTTCTAAGATTCTGTCTCTCTGTGGAGCAGGATAAATGGCTTTGGCAGTGGAGCTAAAGAGCAGGGCAGAGGGTGGGCAGTTGAGGATTGGTGGGAGGAAAAGAGCATGGCTTGGGTTAGCCAAGGGGCTCTTTACTTTCTCCGGCAAGGGTCCTCTGATTGAAGAAAATGTCCCCTATTAAGAGAATGCAGGAGATGCGTGCTTATTTCTATGCTGCTCCTTATTGCTCTTTGCAATTTTTGGAGCACTGGCAATTCCAGAAATCTTCCCCAAGCTCCAGGGCACTTCAATCCTAGCCATATAAATGTGGTTATGTATTTACAGGTTTTACCTCCCCTTCTGGGTGGACATATTGCCTGAAGGTAGGACCCATGTTTTTTTCAAATCTCCACATGGCCAAGGATAATAATGTGCACATAGTAGGCCCTAATTAACATATGTCAAAAGGCAGAAAAGAGAAATTTTGGAAAGCTAGAAGACTGAAAGACAGAAAGGAAAGAAGGGAGGAAGGAAAGCTCTCACATGTAAGATTAAAACTGGTAAATTTGATCCAGATCGAGAATTGTACAAAAATGTCAATATAACTGATAAAATGTCAATAAAGAATACTTAAAGCTACGATTTGTTGAGCATTTGCAGTCTGTGCTAGCACTATGTTTTTATATATATATTATGCCATTTATTCTCTGCACTAATCCTCTGAGGTGGGTATCAGCATGAAAGTCATTTCAAGAGACTGTTAAAGACAGATCCCAGGGCACCACATCCAGACCTTCGTATGTGTTCAGTAAATGTTGAATGTGAACCAGGAATCTGCATTTTAGCAAACATCCAAAGTTATTCTAATGCACCATACTTTGATGGCTCACCTAGACTTTCAACTTCTATTTACATAATATAAGAACCATTAACATTTCTGGCAGCCACATCACAGTTTTCTCATGTTAATTTTGCTGTCAGTCAGAACACAAGTTCTTTCTACACTAATTACTTTCAAGACAGATACTGTCTCCCTCCAGTTTCATATTCGTACACTTCAAACTGAGGGCTGTAATGAATAATTATATATTCATTACTGATCAATTTTATGTGGTTAATCTAGTCCAGTCTGTTGAGAACTTTTTGGATATTTAGTCTTTCATGAATTATCATCTCATTTCAAGCTTAGATCATCCACACATATGATAAAGGTGTCTCCTATTTGTAAGTTGATAATAAACTTCCTAACAGACAAGGACAAAGGACAGAATGCTGTGATCTCAGTAGAGGTTTCCTTCAAGGTAGATGATCACCTGTTCATTGAGAATCTTCAGTTACGATTACTCCATCAACTACGAATTCACCTATGTCAGCTTCTCTCCAGTCTTTATTTCTCTAGTAGGTTAGGAAAAATGGCACTTATTATTAAATGTCTTGCCTTGCTGACCAAGTTACAATATTTCTATTTCCTTCTCCTTTTTACTAGGAAAATTACAAGAAAGGAGGAAACCTACAGAAATTACAGAAAAGGAGGTTTGTCTTGGATTTCATTTAATAAACATTTTTGAATATCTATCTATGTCTGAGCACTGTCTAGTATTTAATGAACACACACGCTAGTGTTGAGGGGTTCTTTCCTTCTCTCCTAAGTGGTCACAAACCATCCATTTAGTAACACCCTCTAGAATTGGATAAGGCAGTGCAGCTAAAAGGAAACATCGTGCTTCCTCTCCAGAGTGGTTTTCAGTTGGTTCTCCATGAAGTTTTAGGTTCTCCAAGGAGGTGCCATTTTTTTTTTTCATAGAAAAATTGACAGGAGGAATTCTTGTGGAGACATAGATTATGTAGTTTAGACACATTCCTTTTGATCCAAATTAACACCGGGATCAAATTTGAAGGGACTTTGAATATAAGCCATGTTTGTCTGGTGACAGTCTTTATTTTATTCAACTATTGTTTAATTATTTTAGAGCTATTTATCCTTTATAAACTTAGCCAATATCATCTCTACCCATGAGGCTGTCGGTTTCTTAAGGAAAGAAATCATATTTTATTCTTCTTTTAACAGTCTAGTATAGCTGTTTGCTCAATGTTAGAAAACATTATTCAAGGAGTAATGACTTTTGGCAGACATCTGAGAGGTTAGAAGTTCAGAGACCCAACAAAAGTTAAGGAAATTACAAGGAAAATTGTGTTGGAGTGCAAGTAAATGATGGAACTCATAATTTTGCCAAGGGTGGACCTTGGGCTCACTCTACCCTTGTAGAAATTGGGGCATGTTAGGTCATCCAGATTGCCTGGTTTTCAGCTTTTCACTGGCAGTGTAGAAGCAATCAACTATAATACACAAATTGGAATTGATCCAAAGGTGGAATTAATTGCTTGCTCAATTATATACCAGGTACTTTTCATGTATTGTGTCATATTTAATGCTCAAAGATGGCATGAAATGATTATTATCATTGGTTCTATTCTACAAATGAAGAAAAGAGACAGTGGAGAGATAACTGGCCCAAAGTCAACAGTGGAGCAAGGAAATTCCAGGCAGTCTGATTGGAAGATCCCTCACTCTCAAGTTCTCAATCTGTGCTCCTCTGCACCTAATATATGAGTATTTAATACAAACAATCTTTAATGCACTATCACAGTGAGTTTATATTTTGGTCAGTGTAACTGCTTATCCTTTGACTCAGCCTGCTTTAGGCTCCTGTGTGCTCTCTGTGTAGAGAATGGAAAAGTGCGTTTTTCTGGGGTGTTGGGATCATTTCACTGTTCAGAAGACCAAGTTGGCGGCAGTAAAAAAAAAATTACACTTACAAAGAGAAAGATTATGTTTCAAATAAAAATATAATCATACTGGTTAATGTAATGCAATAGGAAATATATATATATATATATACATACATATACATATATATGTATATAATTGATTGTCATTTACAATAAATTAGACCTGCAAAGTCATTATCCTAGTGATAGGTACACAAAAAGATAAATACCTCAAGGTAGCTTTGATGAAAATTACAACAAAATTTATACCCAAATGGGTAAGTTTACAACTATATCTTTCAAAATTACTTTTAGTACTTTTAGTACAATGTGTCAGAAACATGCAAAAACATTTCTTATATTGATCTAAATAGTCTAAGAAATAAAAAACCCCAACACAGTAAGGTTAAAAGTAATCCAATTCAACATTTACTATTTGATGGTTTAATATTGAAAATTCTAATATAGGAGCTTTAATGGTAAAAAAAATTAACGGGCCAGGAGTTCATCATAGAAAAAATCTGTGGTAATTATTCTCCATTTCAGAACTCTTAAAGCTCTCTCAGCCTAAAGTGGACAATTATTTCAAAGATATTGCATTACTATTTGCTACTGGTGAAGCATGCATCAACAACATAATTTACACACCCAATTGAATATGCATTATGTACTCACACAACATAGCATCTGAAAATTAATTTAACTCAAAATGTTGTAGCAAAAATCTCTCTAAATATGTATGCTAAATATGAATAAACATTTTAGTAAAATCAACTTTGAGAAGTCTAAACCTGCATCTTTATACCTAGACAAAAAAATAGCTTTCTACTTTACCAAATCAGTCTTTTTACAGAAAAAGAAGGGAAAGCGCTTTGGTTTAGTCTGATGGATTTATCATACAGTTAGCTCTTTAGAGGTTAATGGCTTTTAGTTTTTAGTTTGGAATGTCTACATCGAAGAAGTTAATTGGCTCATTACATAAATATCACTTTTCCTTGAGGAAGCACTATAGTTTTTGACTGCTCTCAGACCCATGATATTAGTAGAGTATATTTTCTTGAGAGTCTGTCAAGTGTAAAATTCTCGTCGTTGTAATAAGAAGTTGAAGAATAATATATTCGGTTGTATCTTTTTATTTGAATTCTAGGTTATATCTAATTAAATAAGGCATTAATTTTTAAAATCTCTTAGTTATCATTTAATGGTTTTGTTTTAATTTTAACAAAGTAATTTTTTGATTAACATTTACTTTTTATATACTTTATATTTGTATAAAATATATTTATATTTTATTATATTTTATTTATATTATGTTTTAATGTAGCACACTTTTAAATATAAAGTATGCCCATATTGATAAGTAATATATAAAGAAAATACAGAGTCCCATTATGATTATATACAGATATTATCATTATGGTGATAAACATAGTTAAAATATTGCTACTCAATACAGAGAACACCAAATATGTGAGCTAATATAGGATCATGTACTGTCTGGTTTTCCTATACGGTGCATTGGAAAGTCTGTACTGAGCAAGTCTTATAGGTACAGAATTGGACGAAGAGTGAAATATAAGACAAAACATTAACCCTAACTATGGCAAAAATAAGATAACTTTTAAAATAGCATTTCGAGATTATAAAGAGATTTCCATATATTACTTCATTTCATTTTTACTGTGATTTTAAAAGTAGATAGGTAAGATAACATTATTTGCATTTTTAGACAAGATGTTTGTGTAGAAGGAGGTTAAATGGCTTTTCCAAAGTTATAGAGCTAAGAGATGACAATGCTGGGGCTTGAACATAGTGCTCTTAATTCCAGATGGAGATACATTTCCTTCGTTTTAGTTATCTTAACCCACATTGTATTAGATATGGATTGTAAAATTGAAGCACACCATGTACTTTTGCTGTGAGGATGTTTAATGATGTGGCACAAGAAGTGGTTCATATTTCTACTTAATGGGGCATTACATTTTCATTTTAAGTTCCAAGCATGAAGGAGCTCTTTCTAACAAAAGTAAAAAGCTCACCCAATCACAAAAGGATACAAAGAAACTTCTAACCTCATAAATAAAATGTAGCAGCTCTTCCTTCTTTCCTTCCTTCCTACCTTCATTCCTTCCTTCCTTCCTTTCTTCCTTCCCTTCCCTTCTTACTTCCTCGAAACATTATGTACTTCTGTTGGGGATATAAAATAGTGCAGTCTTTTTGGAGAACAGTGTGGTAGTTTCTGAAATATAAACATATATTTACCATATAAGCCAAAAATTCCGCTTCTAGATTTATGCCAAAGAGAAATGAAAACGTAACTCCATACAAAAACTTGTACACAAACATTAATAGCATTATTCATTGTATCCAAAAAGTGGAAATAACCCAAATATCCATGAACTGATGGATGAATAAATAAAATCTGACGTATCCATACAATAGCATATTATTCAGCCATGAAAAGGAACAAAGTACTGATACATGCTGCAACATGGATGAATCATGAAATAGTATGGTAAGTAAAAGGAACCAGACACAAAGAACTGCATATTGCATGATTCCATTTATATGAAATGTCCAGAAAATGCAAATTTATAGAGCCAGAAGATAGATTGATGGTTGCCTGAGGCTGAGAGAGGGAGTATGGATATGGAGAGATTAGAACATGACAGCTAAGAGGTCCAGGTTTCTTATTAGGGTGATGAAATGTTCTAGATTGTGGTTATGGATGCATAACCTCATAAATACATTAAAAGCTATTGAATTGTACACTCTAAATGGATAAATTGTGTGGCATGTTAATTATACTCAATCAAACTGTTAAAAAAAACATGAAGAACTCCTTGTAAAATTAACCATATAGGACAAAAAGAAGGAAGGGAAGGAGGGAGGAAGGAAGGAAGGAAGAAAAGAAGGAAGGGAGGAATCCACACAGGATTTAGTATATGTAGCTTGGGTGGAGCAGACAGGGGAATGGGAAAGAAGACCACTTGGTGAGATAATGTTAGTTTCCTGTCTGGTGGTGGATTCAAGGGTGCTTTTTACACTATTAAAACGAACAAAAATAGTTTTTAAAGATAGCTCTTTTCAATGAACAGTGATGATTTGGGGCCACAAACCAAAGATTATGATGAATCCAATTCTGTTAACCTGAGGTCCAAAAAATAAAATTCATGATTTGAGAGAAAGAAAAGATAGTAGAAGGAGGAAAGCCTTTGAAAAGACATACGATGGAGAGAGACCTTCAAGATGGCGGAGGAGTAAGATGTGGAGATCACCTTCCTTGCCACAGATACATCAGAAATACATCTATATGTGGAACAACTCCTACAGAACACCCACTGAACACTGGCAGAAGACCTCAGACTTCCCAAAAGGCAAGAAACTTCCCACGTACCTGGGTAGAGCAAAAGACAAAACAGAGACAATAGAGATGGGACCTGCCCCTCTGGGAGGGAGCTGTGAAGGAGGAAAAGTTTCCACACACTAGGAAGTCCCTTCACTGGCAGAGACTGTGGGTGATGGGGGGACAGCATCAGAGCCACGGAGGAGAGCGCAGCAATAGGGGTGCAGAGGGCAGCGGAGAGATTGCCGCACAAAGGATCTGTGCCAACCAGCACTCACCAGCCTGAGAGGCTTGTCTGCTTACCCACCGGGGTGGGTAGGGGCTGGGAGCTGAGGCTCCGGCTTTGGAGGTCAGATCCCAGGGAGAGGACTGGGGTTGGCTGCGTGAACACAGCCTGAAGGGGGCTAGTGCACCACAGCTAGCCAGGAGGGAGTCCGGGAAAAAGTCTGGAACTTCCTAAGAGGCAAGAGACAATTGTTTTGGGGGGCACGAGGAGAAGGGATTCAGAGCACCACCTAAATGAGCTCCAGAGATGGGCACGAGCTGCAGCTATCAGTGCGGACACCAGAGATAGGCATGAGATGCTAAGGCTGTTGCTGCCACAACCAAGAAGCCTGTGTGCAAGCACAGGTCACTCTCCACACCTCCCCTCCCAGGAGGCTGTGCAGACCACCACTGCCAGGGTCCCATGATCCAGGGACAACTTCCCCAGGAGAACACAGTGCCTCAGGCTGCTGCAATGTCATGGTGGCCTCTGCTGCCACAGGCTTACCCCGCATTCCATACCCCTCCTTCCCCCTGGCCTGAGTGAGCTAGAGGTCCCTAATCAGCTGCTACTGTAACCCCATCCTGTCTGAGCAAAGAACAGACGCCCTCAGGTGACCTACATGCAGAGGTGGGACCAAATCCAAAGCTGAAACCCAGAAGCTGTGCGAAAAAGAAAAGAAAGGGAAATTTCTCCCAGCAGCCTCAGGAGCAGCAAATTAAATCTCCACAATCAATTTGATGTACCCTGCATCTGTGGAACGCCTGAATAAACAACAAATCATCCCAAAATTGAGGCAGTGGACTTTGGGAGCAATTGAAGACTTGGGGTTTGCTTTCTGCATCTAATTTGTTTCTGGTTTTATGTTTATCTTAGTTTAATATTTAGAGTTTATTTTCCTTGGTAGATTTGTTTATTGATTTGGTTGCTCTCTTCCTTTTTTTTTTAAAAAATATATATACATATATTTTTTTTCCTTTTCTTTAGAGTTTATTTTCCTTGGTAGATTTGTTTATTGATTTGGTTGCTCTCTTCCTTTTTTTTTAAAAAATATATATACATATATTTTTTTTCCTTTTCCTCATTTTGTGTGTATGCTTCTTTTTGTGTGATTTTGTCTGTATAGCTTTGCTTTTACCATTTGTCTTAGGGTTCTGTCTGTCCGTTTTTATTTATTTATTAATTTTTGTATAGTTTTTAGTGCTTGTTATCATTGGTGGGTTCGTTTCCTGGTATGGTTGCTCTCATCTTTCTTTCTTTCTTATTTTCTATTACTTTTTAATTTTTTAAATAATTAAAATTTTTTTTTTACTTTAATAACTTTATTTTATTTTCCCTTTTCTTCTGAACAGTGTGGTTGACAGGGTCTTGTTGCTCTGGCCGGGTGTGAGACCTGTGCCTCTGAGGTGGGAGAGCTGAGTTCAGGACATTCGTCCTCCACAGACCTCCCAGCTCCATTTAATATCAAACAGGGAAAACTCTCCCAGAGATCTCCATCTCAAAGCTAAGACCCAGCTCCACTCAACGACCAGCGAGCTACAGTGTTGGACACCATATGCCAAACAACTAGCAAGACAGGAAAACAACCCACTTATTCGCAGAGAGGCTGCTCTAAATCATATTAAGTTTACAGACACCCCAAAACACACCACTGGACGTGGTGCTGCCCACCAGAAAGACAAGATCCAGCCTCATCCATCAGAACACAGGCAAAAGTCCCCTCCACCAGGAACCCTACACAACCCACTGAACCCACCTTAGCCACTGGGGGCAGACACCAAAAACAACAGGAACTACGAACCTGATGCCTGTGAAAAGGAGATCCCAAACACAGTTAGTTAAGCAAAATGAAAAGACAGAGAAACACACAGCAGATGAAGGAGCAAGGTAAGAACCCACCAGACCAAACAACTGAAGATGAAATAGGCAGTCTACTTGAAAAAGAATTCAGAGTAATGATAGTAAAGATGATACAAAATCTTGCAAATAGAATGGAGAAAATATAAGAAACGTTTAACAAGGAACTGAAAGAAATAAAGATCAAACAAACAACGATGAACAACAACAAAAAAATGAAATTAAATATTCTCTAGAAGGAATCAATAGCAGAATAACTGAGGCAGAAGAACGGATAAGTGACCTGGAAGATAAAATAGTGGAAAAAACTACTGGAGAGCAGAATAAAGAAAAAAGAATGAAAATAATTGAGGACATTCTCAGAGACCTCTGGGAAAACATTACACTCACCAACATTCAAATTATAGGGGTCCCAGAAGAAGAAGAGAAAAAAAAAGTGACTGAGAAAATATTTGAAGAGATTATAGTTGAAAACTTCCCTAATATGGGAAAGGAAATAGTCGAGTCCAGGAGCCTGATTCCTTCAGCTCCGTTTTTCTTTAAGTCGGATCGTAGCCATGTCGTTCGTTAGGAAGAC
>NC_041215.1:128761876-128764856 GCF_002837175.3 Physeter macrocephalus | reverse complement strand
TCTTTCTTTCTTTCTTATTTTCTATTACTTTTTAATTTTTTAAATAATTAAAATTTTTTTTTTACTTTAATAACTTTATTTTATTTTCCCTTTTCTTCTGAACAGTGTGGTTGACAGGGTCTTGTTGCTCTGGCCGGGTGTGAGACCTGTGCCTCTGAGGTGGGAGAGCTGAGTTCAGGACATTCGTCCTCCACAGACCTCCCAGCTCCATTTAATATCAAACAGGGAAAACTCTCCCAGAGATCTCCATCTCAAAGCTAAGACCCAGCTCCACTCAACGACCAGCGAGCTACAGTGTTGGACACCATATGCCAAACAACTAGCAAGACAGGAAAACAACCCACTTATTCGCAGAGAGGCTGCTCTAAATCATATTAAGTTTACAGACACCCCAAAACACACCACTGGACGTGGTGCTGCCCACCAGAAAGACAAGATCCAGCCTCATCCATCAGAACACAGGCAAAAGTCCCCTCCACCAGGAACCCTACACAACCCACTGAACCCACCTTAGCCACTGGGGGCAGACACCAAAAACAACAGGAACTACGAACCTGATGCCTGTGAAAAGGAGATCCCAAACACAGTTAGTTAAGCAAAATGAAAAGACAGAGAAACACACAGCAGATGAAGGAGCAAGGTAAGAACCCACCAGACCAAACAACTGAAGATGAAATAGGCAGTCTACTTGAAAAAGAATTCAGAGTAATGATAGTAAAGATGATACAAAATCTTGCAAATAGAATGGAGAAAATATAAGAAACGTTTAACAAGGAACTGAAAGAAATAAAGATCAAACAAACAACGATGAACAACAACAAAAAAATGAAATTAAATATTCTCTAGAAGGAATCAATAGCAGAATAACTGAGGCAGAAGAACGGATAAGTGACCTGGAAGATAAAATAGTGGAAAAAACTACTGGAGAGCAGAATAAAGAAAAAAGAATGAAAATAATTGAGGACATTCTCAGAGACCTCTGGGAAAACATTACACTCACCAACATTCAAATTATAGGGGTCCCAGAAGAAGAAGAGAAAAAAAAAGTGACTGAGAAAATATTTGAAGAGATTATAGTTGAAAACTTCCCTAATATGGGAAAGGAAATAGTCAATCAATCCAGGAAGTGCAGAGAATCCATAGGATAAATCCAAGGAGAAACATGCCAAGACACATATTAATCAAACTATCAAAAATTAAATAAAAAAAAAAATTAAAAGCAGCAAGGGAAAAGCAACAAATAACATACAAGGCAATCAGCATAAGGTTAACAGCTGATCTTTCAGCAGAAACTCTGCAAACCAGAAGGGAGGGGCAGGACATATTTAAAGTGATGAAAGGGAAAAACCTACAACCAAGATTACTCTACCCAGCAAGAATCTCATTCAGATTCAATGGAGAAATTAAAACATTTACAGACAAGCAAAAGCTGAGAGAGTTTAGCACCACCATACCAGCTTTACAACAAATGCTAAAGGGACTTCTCTAGGCAGGAAACACAAGAGAAAGAAAAGACCTACAAAAACAAACCCAAAACAATTAAGAAAATGGTAATAGCAACATACATATAGATAACTACCTTAAATGTAAATAGATTAAATGTTCCAAATAAAGGACATAGACTGACTGAATGGTTACAAAAACAAGACCTGTATATATGCTGTTTACAAGAGACCCACTTCAGACCTAGGGACACATACAGACTGAAAGTGAGGAGATGGAAAAAGATATTCCATGCGAACGGTAATCAAAAGAAAGCTGGAATAACAATTCTCATATCAGACATAATAGACTCTAAAATAAAGACCATTACAAGATTCAAAGAAGGACACTACATAATGATCAAGGGATCAATCCAAGAAGAAGATATAACAATTATAAATATTTATGCACGCAACATAAGAGCAGCTCAATACATAAGGCAAATGCTAACAGCAATAAAAATCTAGAGTAACACAATCACAGTAGGGGACTTTAACACCCCACTTTCACCAATGGAAAGAACAACTAAAATGAAAATAAACAAGGAAACGCAAGCTATAATGATACATTAAACAAAATGGACTTAATTGATATTTATAGGACATTCCATCCAAAAACAACAGAATACACCTTCTTCTCAAGTGCTCATGGAATATTCTCCAGGCTAGATCACATTTTAGGTCACAAATCAAGCCTTGGTAAATTTAAGAAAATTGAAATCGTATCAAGTATTATTCCGATGACAATGCTATGAGACTAGATATCAATTACAAGAAAAAATGTGTAAAAGATACAAACACATGGAAGCTAAACAATACACTACTAAATAACCAAGAGATCACTGAAGAAATCAAAGAGGAAATTAAAAAATACCTAGAAACAAATGACAATGAAACACGACGAACCAAAATCTATGGGATGCAGCAAAGACAGTTTTAAGAGGGAAGTTTATAGCAATACAAACCTATTGCAAGAAACAAGAAGCAATTCAAATAAACAACCTAACCTTACACCTAAAGCAATTAGAGAAAGAAGAACAAAAACCCCTAGAGTTAGCAGAAGGAAAGAAGTCATATAGAGCAGATCAGAAATAAATGAAAAAGAAATGAAGGAAACAATAGCAAAGATCAAAAAAACTAAAAGCTGGTTCTTTAAGAAGATAAACAAAATTGATAAATGATTATCCAGACTCATCAAGAAAAAAGGGAGAAGATTCAAATCAATAGAATTAGAAATGAAAAAGAAGTAACAACTGACACTGCAGAAATACAAAGGATCAAGAGATATTACTACATGCAACTATATGCCAATAAAATGGACAACCTGGAAGAAATGGAAAAATTCTTAGAAAAGCACAATTTTCTGAGACTGAACCAGGAAGAAATAGAAAATATCTACAGAACAATCACAAGCACTGAAATTGAGACTGTGATTAAAATCTTCCAACAAACAAAAGCCCAGGACCAGATGGCTTCACAGGCGAATTCTACCAAACATT
>NC_041215.1:128750732-128757446 GCF_002837175.3 Physeter macrocephalus | reverse complement strand
GCTAAAGGGACTTCTCTAGGCAGGAAACACAAGAGAAAGAAAAGACCTACAAAAACAAACCCAAAACAATTAAGAAAATGGTAATAGCAACATACATATAGATAACTACCTTAAATGTAAATAGATTAAATGTTCCAAATAAAGGACATAGACTGACTGAATGGTTACAAAAACAAGACCTGTATATATGCTGTTTACAAGAGACCCACTTCAGACCTAGGGACACATACAGACTGAAAGTGAGGAGATGGAAAAAGATATTCCATGCGAACGGTAATCAAAAGAAAGCTGGAATAACAATTCTCATATCAGACATAATAGACTCTAAAATAAAGACCATTACAAGATTCAAAGAAGGACACTACATAATGATCAAGGGATCAATCCAAGAAGAAGATATAACAATTATAAATATTTATGCACGCAACATAAGAGCAGCTCAATACATAAGGCAAATGCTAACAGCAATAAAAATCTAGAGTAACACAATCACAGTAGGGGACTTTAACACCCCACTTTCACCAATGGAAAGAACAACTAAAATGAAAATAAACAAGGAAACGCAAGCTATAATGATACATTAAACAAAATGGACTTAATTGATATTTATAGGACATTCCATCCAAAAACAACAGAATACACCTTCTTCTCAAGTGCTCATGGAATATTCTCCAGGCTAGATCACATTTTAGGTCACAAATCAAGCCTTGGTAAATTTAAGAAAATTGAAATCGTATCAAGTATTATTCCGATGACAATGCTATGAGACTAGATATCAATTACAAGAAAAAATGTGTAAAAGATACAAACACATGGAAGCTAAACAATACACTACTAAATAACCAAGAGATCTACATGTCAATAAAATGGACAACCTGGAAAAAATAGACAAATTCTTCAAAAAGCACAACTTCCGAGACTGAACTACCAAGAAATGGAAAACATAAACAGATGAATCACAAGCACTGAAATTGAGACTGTGATTAAAATTCTTCCAACAAACAAAAGCCCAGGACCAGACGGCTTCACAGGAGAATTCTATCAAACATTTAGAGAAGAGCTAATACCTATCTTTCTCAAGCTCTTCCAAAATATAGCAGAGGGAGGAACACTCCCAAACTCATTCTACGAGGCCACCATCACCCTGATACCAAAACCAGACAAAGATGTCACAAAGAAAGAAAACTACAGGGCAATATCACTGATGAACCTAATTGCAAAAATCCACAACAAAATATCAGCAAACAGAATCCAACAGCACATAAAAAGGATCAGACACCATGATCAAGTGGGATTTATCTCAGGAATGCAAGGATTATTCAATATATGCAAATCATCAATGTGATACACCATATTAACAAACTGAAGGATAAAAACCATATGATAATCTCAAAAGATGCAGAAAATCTTTCAACAAAATTCAATACCCATTTATGATAAAAACTCTCCAGAAAGTAGGCATAGAGGAAACTTTTCTCAACATAGCAAAGGCCATATATGACAAACCCACAGCCAACTTCGTTCTCAATGGTGAAACACTGAAACCATAATATCAGGAAAAATACAAAGTTGTCCACTCTCACCACTATTATTCAACATAGTTTTGGAAGTTTTAGCCACAGCAATCAGAGAAGAAAAAGAAATAAAAGGATTCCAAATTGGAAAAGAAGACGTAAAAGTATCACTGGTTGCAGATGACATGATACTCTACAAAGAGAATCTTAAAGATGCTACCAGAATACTACTAGAGCTAATTAATCAATTTGGTAGAGTAGCAGGGTACAAAATTAATGCACAGAAATTTCTTGCATTCCTATACAGTAATGATGAAAATCTGAAAGAGAAATTAATGAAACACTCCCATTTATCAATGCAACAAAAAGAATAAAATACCTAGGAATAAACCTACCTAAGGAGACAAAAGACCTCTATGCAGAAAACTATAAGACAGTGATGAAGGAAATTAAAGATGATACAAACGGATGGAAAGATATACTATGTTCTTGTATTGGAAGAATCAATATTGTGAAAATGACTATACTACCCAAAGGAATCTACAGATTCAATGCAATCCCTATCAAACCACCAATGGCATTTTTCACAGACCTAGAACAAAAAATTTCACCATCTGTATGAAAACACAAAAGACCCCGAATAGCCAAAGTAATCTTGAGAAAGAAAAATGGAGCTGGAGGAATCAGGCTCCCAGACTTCAGACAATACTCCAAAGCTACAGTAATCAAGACAGTATGGTACTGGCACAAAAACAGAAATATAAAGCAATGGAACAGGATAGAAAGCCCAGAGATAAAACCATGCACCTATCATCACCTTATCTTTGATAAAGGAGGCAAGAAGATACAATGGAGAAAAGACAGCCTCTTCAATAAGTGGTGCTGGGAAAACTGGACAGCTACATGTAAAAGAATGAAATTAGAACACTCCCTAACACCATACACAAAAATAATCTCAAAATGGATTAAAGACCTAATGGTAAGACCAGACACTATAAAATTCGTAGCGGAAAACATAGGCAGAACACTCTCTGACATAAATCACAGCAAGATGCTTTTTGACACAGCTTCTAGAGAAATGGAATTAAAAGCAAAAATAAACAAATGGGACCTAATGAAATTTAAAATCTTTTGCACAGCAAAGGAAACCATAAACAAGACAAAAAGACATCCCTCAGAATGGGAGAAAATATTTGCAAATGAAACAACTGACAAAGGAGTAATCTCCAAAATTTACAAGCAGCTCATGCAGCTCGATATCAAAAAAATAAAAAGTCCAATCCAAAATGGTCAGAAGATCTAATAGACATTTCTCCAAAGAAGATATACAGATTGCCAACAAACACATGAAAGTATGCTCAACATCACTAATCACTGGAGAAATGCAAATCAAAATGACAATGAGATATCATCTCACACTGATCAGAATGGCCATCATCAAAATATCTAGAAACAATAAATGCTGGAGAGGGTGTGGAGAAAAGGGAACCCTCTTGCACTGTTGGTGGGAATGTAAATTGATACAGCCACTATGGAGAACAGCATGGAGTTTCCTTAAAAAGCTAAAACTAGAACTACCATATGACCCAGTAATCCCTCTACTGGGCATATACCCTGAGCAATCCATAATTCAAATAGACATGTACTACAATGTTCATTGCAGCTCTGTTTACAATAGCCAGGACATGGAAGCAACATAAGTGTCCATCAACAGATGAATGGATAAAGAAGATGTGGAACATATATATAATGTAATATTACTCAGCCATAAAAAGAAACAAAATTGAGTTATTTTTAGTGAGGTGGATGGACCCAGAGTCTGTCATACAGAGTGAAGTAAGTCAGAAAGAGTAAAACAAATACCGTATGCTAACATATATATATGGAATTTAAAAAAATGGTTCTGAATAACCTAGAAGCAGGACAGGAATAAAGAGGTAGATGTAGAGAATGGACTTGAGGACATGTGGAGGGGAAGGGTAAGCGGGGACAAAGTGAGAGAGTAGCATGGACATATATACTCTACCAAATGTAAAATAGATAGCTAGTGGGAAGCAGCCGAATAGCACAGGGAAATCAGCTAGGTGCTTTGTGACCACCTAGAGGGGTGGGATAGGGAGAATGGGAGGGAGATGCAAGAGGGAGGAGATATGGGGATATATGTATATGTATAGCTGATTTACTTTGTTATAAAGCAGAAACTAACACACCATTGTAAAGCAATTATACTCCAATAAAGATGTTAAAAAAAAAGAAAAGACATTGGATGTAAGTGGCAGAATTTATAAAAGTAGACTTTTGTTTACCCTTACAATTTCTATTAATGTTGGATCAAGCAGTCATAACCAAAACATCAGCAATGAGAACAGTAACCAATTAGTAGCTTCAAGGTAACTCTGAAGAGTCGTTCAAATGGTAGAAGTGTAAATTGAATGGCACAAATTATTTAAATCTCTCAATATTCTCATTGGTAAAAGAAGGTCATTGGACTGGAGGATTTATGAAATCCCCACTAGTTCTAGGATTTGATAAATCTGAGGCATCCAAGTGCCATGTCTTTTAGAATGTTATTCTTTATTAATAAGGTGTCTTGACCACTATGACTGGTAAGCAGAGATGTCATTCTTGGTGGTCTCCATGCGTCTACATGCCTACCATATGAAAATACCAACAAATATGAAAAAACGATTTTGTGTACCCATAGTGTTGATAAACATCATTTTTGTAAAAGAAAATAATTTAGCCATGGTGTTAGAATTTAGGGGTAAAACATTTTTTCTTCCCTCTGGGTTATGGGTCTATCAATAATAGTTATCTGACTAAATGATGATGATGAAAGAACATTGAAAAACATTTCAGAAGGATTTTATAGGCAATGAAGGTGCAACATGGTCTAGAAGAATGAGGAGATCAGATATTTTTTTCTATAATTACTTTTTGATATAGGCTTTTCCATCAACATTGATTAATTTCATGTAAAAAGGGAAAAATTATTGGAATATTGGGCTACAGTACAGCTAAGATTAAAATTAACAGCTGGAGTGTTGGTGAGGTAGCCATGTTCCTTGGCAACAATCTTATTGTTCATTTAAGAATGTCATTTAAAAGCTTGTTAATTGGCAACTAATGGTGTATGGGTTTGTTGCAATGAGCACATCACTTCACATCATGATGAGTCTATGTTCCCAACTAAAGATACCATGTGGTCTAATGATTATATCCAGATATAAGAGGAAGCCTGCTCCTTAATTGGGATAAAACCAAGTCTTTAAGATAAAAAATACCATCAAATAAGAATATTAGAGTTGGAAATGAATTTGTCAAAACTCTTCATTTTGTAAATGAGAAAACTGAGGCCCAAGGTGTCTAAATAACTTCTCCTTGATCATTTAATTTGGGATGTTCTAGGAGTACAAATATCCTAACTCTTTATTTGTCTTATATTTATTACACCGCATATAACAAACCACCATAACTATTTACCCCGATTCTGAATTCTTATGAAGCTATATTTCTAAACATTTGCTAATCAATTCTCCATCCCTAAATGCTGCGCAAAACAATCCCTGAAAATGCTGAAGCTAAACTTGCTTTTCCCATAATATTGCTTGTCAAAGCAAAGATTTCAGCAGACAAAATTAAACAGGAAAGAAAGAGTTTATTCAAGGCTATTGTAGTAGGAGAGTCCAGACCTCAGTTTGAGCTGAATCCCACTGAAACAAAGGGTGAGAGAGTTTTTAAGAACTGGAGTAAGAGGACTGTGAACCATCTGTGTTTGCTAATTGGCATTGCCCAAAGGAAAAGTAAACTTTCTCTTGTCTTTATGACAGAAGACAGCTTTAAAACTTGGAGCTGGATGCACATGGAAGTTAGGCTCCCATCCTTCCACAGAGACTGGAAGACAAAGATCTTATCCTCCTTGATAATTATGTTTCAAAGGAATAACTCCCAGTTCTTGGGAAAGATGGTCCTGGGTTATAAAACTAGCAAGTGGCTTCTGAAAATATTTTTATCTCAAAAGGGAAGAGAGTTTATAATTTTAAGTTTTTTAAAGTAAATACTCTAAGAAAAGGGAGATGGAGGGACCCCTGTCATTCGACCAACTGGATTCTGGGCTGGAATGAGAGAAAGGTCATGGGCATAGAGGCAGGAGGAAGCCTGTCTAAGGTTTAGTTAAGCTGAGAAATTTTAAGGCCATTTGGGCATGCCCAAGGATGGCTCTTCAAAATAAGTTGATGTGATTTTTTATATGGTAATTATATCAGAACCATCCACAATCAGCCAAAGCGATTTGAAGCATGAACAGAATTGCACTACCCTGTAAAGACTTAGGCAATCAACTTAGCGTTTAGACATTTGGAAGATTCTACATTCTCTGTTCTCTTCTCACATGAAGAGCCAACCATTCTCTGTGTACCTGGTGGGGGAAGACACAGGATGAGTGTGTTAATTCTTCTCTCATCCCATCTCATCACTTATAATCTATAAATTTACACACCCTGCCTCCAGAGTTAATTGTTTTTCCTTATTTATTACTTCCGGTCCCCAAATTTATTTTCCTCACCTCAACACAATTGTACTCTAGAAATAAAAAACTATTAGAAGATGGGCTTTCCTGGTGGCGCAGTGGTTGAGAATCTGCCTGCCGATGCAGGGGACATGGGTTCAAGCCCTGGTCTGGGAGGATCCCACATGCCGCAGAGCAACTAGGCCCGTGCGCCACAACTACTGGGCCTGCGCGTCTGGAGCTTGTGCTCCGCAACGAGAGGCCTCGACGGTGAAAGGCCTGCGCACCGCGATGAAGAGTGGCCCCTGCTCGCCGCAACTAGAGAAAGCCCTCGCACAGAAACGAAGACCCAACACAGCCAAAAAAAAAAAAAAAACTATTAGAAGAACTGGAAGTGGTCACACCAAAGAAGGGAACGACCATTTTTGGTGAGAATGATTCTAATCTTTCCCCTATCCCCACTTCTGGTTAGAATTGTATATATTCAAACATTTGCAGCTTTGTGAAAACTCAAGTTTAGATTTTTAAAAATTTTAGAACATTGTGGCAATAAAGCTACTTCAACCATTTTTATTCTTTCCTTTAAATTATAATTTTCAGATAAAATAGTGATTTTTTTTTTTTTTTTTTTTTTGCGGTACACGGGCCTCTCACTGTTGTGGCCTCTCCCGTTGCAGAGCACAGGCTCCGGAC
>NC_041215.1:128713014-128750541 GCF_002837175.3 Physeter macrocephalus | reverse complement strand
TGTGGGATCTTCCCGCACCGGGGCACGAACCCGTGTCCCCTGCATCGGCAGGCGGACTCTCAACCACTGCGCCACCAGGGAAGCCCTGAAATGGTGATTTTGAAATTATACTTAGTGCTAGCACTTTATCATTATATTTTAGTTTTTGCATATGGATTTTGATAATTTATACTAAATTTAGTTTTCTCTAATTTCCTGTCATTTTTTTCTTTAGAGTTACACGAGAGAGATCATTCTTCATTTTTGTCCAAAATTATTAACTGAGTGGACAACTTTTGAAAAATAAAAATACTTTAACCAATAGACATCAAATAGAGTATTCTAATAACTAATTAAATTATTTGATAACTCAGAAACATGGTTAGATAAAATTTCATGCTTGAATTATCTTTTATACCCTTGGTGCTTAATCATTTTCAAGAGAAGAAGCAGCTGTTTATTTCCTTTAAGCACTTTTACCCTAGTGGGGGTTTGGCTTCCAGTTCCCAAGATGGTGAATCCAGCCTGGGTTTTGACTCCTTCCACATAGCAGGGTGGAATTAATGTGAAGTCTTGCTGAACAACTAAAGTACAAATATGGGAGATTGAAGGCACGTAGGGTCCAACATCGGGGAAAGTTGGTGACCTCTAGGGGAGAGGCAGATGACATAGGGGAGAGACTGGGGGAAAAGAGGAGAGACTCAGAAGAAAGAAGCAAGGTGATGTGCCAAGTCTCATTGTCCCTGGAGAACCATGACCAGAAGCTGCCATCTGGATGGAAAGGCATACCTACAGGCATTCCTGAGTGGAATAATTGTATCTAAGCTGTCACCTCTACAACGGTGTGTGGAAACTTTGGCAACTGATGATGGGCTGGGCCAGGCACACAAGTGGGGCACAGAGGAGTCTTGGTCAAAATCACCTTGAAGCTCTGATCCCCAGGTTTTTCTGCAGCTGTGTTATTAGGCGACATGTAGCAGTGCTGCCCAGAAGCAGAAGAAAACTATGGGGTGGTGTCAACGCTGAAGAGAGGAATTGGAGTCGGTGTTTCCATAATTTCCTGAACTATCCTCCCTGATTCCTTACAACTGTAAAGGAGGGTAGTGGTCCCCAGAGCAGACCAGTGCCTGTGACATAGTGGTGAGATGGTATGGAGTGGGACCAGGGAGACCAAGGAAAACCAAATTTGCATATGGTTAAGCCTAGAGTTCTTAACTAGAGTTAGCTACTGAAGCTGAATCTGGCCTCTGTATCCTGACACAATTAAATCTTGGAGACAGTTTTGGGTGAAGTAGGAAAAAAATAGCCTTATTGCTTTGCCAGGCAAAGGGGGCCACAGCATTGCTAATGCCCTCAAAACTATGTGTCCCAACTTAGACGGGGTAGTGAGGAGTTTTATAGTAGTGTTTCAAAGAGGGCGTGATCAGCTCGTGGACCTTCTTCTGATTGGTTGGCGGGGAGGTCAGTGGGAGTCAGCATCATCAACCTTCTTTTCCCAACCGGTCTGGGGTCTACATGCTTGTGGGCAGCATAAATTTCTCCCACCTGGTGAGCCGTTTCTGTGTCTGCAAAACAGCTCAAAGATATTGTTATGTATATCCCTTGAGGGGGAACAAGGAACTCGCCCCAAGGCTGCGCTATTGTTGTTTTTGACTGGTCCTCCCTTCCCTAATTAGCAACTGTTTGGACCTGCTCTTGGAACCCATGGAAGGTCAGGGAGGCTGAATAAAGTCTATTTCCTGTAATCAAGAATTGGGGGACACAGAAAGGTTTATGTGCCCCGGAGGGCTCCACAAGGCCCTGCTATGTATCGCTAAGAGGCCCACCCTTCTGGACCCACAAATTAACACAAATTTCAGTTTTTCCTCCCTGATCACCAACCCAAGCACAGACAGGGGCCTGTCTCAAGGAAATAAAATTAAGCTCAAGGTTAAGAGAGACAGAGATAGAGACTGAGGGACTCAGAGAAAGAATCAGATACACTGTGAAGTCTCTAAACTGAGTATTTTTGAGGCTGTCCAAGTGAACAATTAAACCAAACAAAAGAGACAGTTGAAGGAGCGTCCTAGTTCGGTTTTCCCTGAAGGTGACTCTCAGATTAGCAACTCATTGAGTGCAGTTTATTTGGAAGGGCATTCTTGAAAGCACCTGTCAGTCAGGAGCTGGGAAGTGAGACAGGAAGACTGGAAGCCAAAAGATGGGGAGCCAGTGATCAGGTGCCATTGCAGATACCACTGAGGACTTCTGGGAGATGGTTTGAAAGTGCTTGAGGTATATCTTATCAACTACAAATTAGCACTTGCCATTGGCACTTGCCATCTACTTCTACAAGGATTAAAACAGAGCTGCTGTGGCTACTGGCTTTCAACACCCCCTGAAAGGAGTTCAGGGTGGAGAGAAGAAATAAGGCCCTCTGTGCTCTGGGGAAAACTGGCAGAACAGGTCTTCAGATATTTACATATTTTCAGGAGACCATTTTATGAGCCCAATTCATGTATCTCCTCATATCTAGAAAAGCACTAAAATCCTTCATGGTGATGTCTGCTCCTAGTGACTAGCAGTAACCTTCAGGAGACTAGCAGAAACCTTCTGCAAAAAAATATGTGCTTGATCGCATGGACTCCCCCTTCACCAAAATCACATACATACTGACCTTCCCCCCTACCTCTTTGGAGCAGTTTCTCAGAGCTCTCTGAAATATTGTCTCCTGGGCTATAGTCCTCTTTTTGCTCCCAATAAAACTGATCCCAGAGAGGCAGCAGTGAGTGGTGGTGTGAAGCGAGATCTTAATTCCCTACCCACGAATTGAACCTAGAGTGGCCTGGGGGAAAACCAGGAATCCTAGCCACCACACCCCTGGCTATTGCTCCCAGTGAAAAATGCATTTCTCACGGTAAAAACTGTAAAAACAGGTACAAAGTTTATTGTCGTGGTCCGAAGGCAGGCTGGAAAAGAATTTTCAGACGTAAAGCAGACTGTAAAGAAGATAGAATTTATTAGAAGGAAGGGTCGCTGCCAGAACAGCAGGCTGACTTCCTAGTAGTCTGGGAGAGTTGAGCCCAAACATGTGCTATTGATCAGTTTTTATGGCCAGAAAACAATGGAATGGTCCGAGGTGAAAATTTCATTTACTGATTGGTCGAGGCACATATACCTTCCTTTTATAGTGTGGGAGTGGGACAGGGCAGATGCCTTTCCTTATTTAGGACAGGTCCTGTTGCCCAGGTGGGCGTCACCCAGGTGGGCTCAGGAATTTCGTATCCATCACAACATGGTGGGGAGGGCGATTAAGAGTCTGGTAGGGGCTGTAACGCTGACACTTTTTCAGGCAGGGCCGTCCTTTGTCCTTGAAGCACCACTGTCCTTGGAGCACCACATTTATTATTAGAGACAAAGCCCAACAACATGTGGGAGAGCACACAGAGAAACAGTTTGTTTAGTTAAGACAGAAGCAAGGCAGAGATGCACACCCGAAGAGCAGGGTGTGGGCGTCCTCCCTAATGAGGAGGAGCGCAGTAAAGAGGCAGTTAAGTCATTTATACAGGGCAGTTCTTCCAGTTCCAGGTCTATGTTTACCTGTGGCCAATTATTTGGTTTCTTTTTCCACACCTGACCTGCCCTAGGACCCTCCCCAGCATGCGTGCTCAACTTTTTTCCAAGATGGATTACAGCCCAGAGGCCTATGGGACAGCCTTAGCATCACATATTATGGGGTGGTGCCCCCTCCTTTTTGACCCCCAAGGAGCCTTTCTGCACATGTGCAAATTTTCCCTTGCCCCAAGGATGGGAAATGTATGACCTCTTGATCTTTTAACAGGGTTTAGCCCCTCTTTGTCCCTGCCATAAAACTGTCCAATGTCCGGTTATTTACCCTACTGCTGTTTTTGTTTCTTATTTTGAAGTGCAGATCTCGAAATATAGACAGGAGTCCAGTTATAAATATGTAGTCCTGGAGCCCGTTTGTCTCTTACCTCAGGAAATGTAAACAGGGGGCTGGTAATGAATGTCTGGCCTGGATCCCATCTTCTTCTCACCCCAGGAAGTGTGAACAGGAGGCCAGTTGTAAATGTGTAGCCTGGAGCCCATCTATCTCTTGCCTCAAAACTTACTCGCAACTCTCACATTGTGCGTTGTTTTCAGTCAACACTCTCCTGAGAGGCAAGGAATTTGAGGTACATATCCATAAAATTTCATTTGTTATTTTTAAAAATATTTATTTACTTATTTGGCTGCACCGGGTCTTAGTTGCAGCACGCGGGATTTAGTTCCCTGACCAGGGATCAAACCCAGGGCTCTGAACTGGGAGCACGGAGTCTTAACCACTGGACCAGCAGGGAAGTCCCTCGTTTGTTATTGACTAAGTATTGCTCACAGGAGAGTTAACCCCCTGCACTTTCTGCTTGTCCTGAAGATGGGCTGAGCATATTTCCCAGGCCAGAGAAAGCCCTCAACTGGAGTCATAAGAGTTTGCTGTAGGGAGGTGGGGTGGGGCAAAAATATCTGATACTACAAACAAGAATACATGAGATTTAATAAAGAAATCTCGAAAATAAAAATGAATGCGGTCATTGTGAAAAAAAAGTGGACAAGAAAAGCTTTATACCAGACCCAGCTAAAGAACAAGATAATTTAACGAACTAAACATTAATAATAGATTACTCACAGATAATGCAGAGCAAAGATGTAAAAGAAATCTGAAAACACAGAGCCTGAAGGCTAGATAGAGGTGCTGCAACAATCATGTGATAGAACTTTTAGAAGAAAAGAGTGGGAGAGCATGTGGAAAGATAATAGAAGAGATAACGCAGAGAATTTTCTGGATTCTGTAGAAAGGCGTGAATCCTTAGGTAAAAATAAACTTAAATCCATAGCTAAACACATCGTTACCAAACTGCAAAATATAAAACACAAAGAAACAATCTTAAAAAGCATCAGAGAGATACAAAAACTTATAAGAGAGCATTGTCAGTTAACCTGCTAGCAGACTTCTCAACAGCAATAATAGATGCTAGAAGAGGATACATGATACATGATAACCTCAAAATGCTGAGATTTATAATACCCAGTGGACTCTCGTTCAAGAGCAAGGGCAAAACAAAGACATTTTCAATAGAGCAAAGAAGATATATATATATATATTATATATATATATATATATAATCATTGGCAAAATATAATAGTACATGTAATAGATACTATTAAATCTAAATATTAAGAGATAATACTAAGTTTGTGCATTAAAAAGAGGCAACTTCTATTTATAGCAATATGGAGGAAATTTTCAAATAAAACAACTGATAAAAAATGCTGAATAAAATATTTTCAAGCATATATTTTTAAGGCCATTGATGAGCTGGCAAGTTAGCAAGGTCAAAAGCAGTAAATGAAGGCAGTAACTCAGAGAGGTGAGTAAAGACTGAAGTCTGCTTTCTCCTTGGGGGAATTTGCCACACTGGATGAACTTGAATTTCAATTATTATGGCCTTATGAGATACGGGCATTGGAAAGCCCAAATGGAGAAAGCAATAGGCAACAGCTTCAGTGTAAGGATGAACTAGAAATAACGTTCTCCCTTCCCACCCCACCATCTCACCCACCCATCCACCCTTCCATCCTTTTCTCATGCACACACCTACCAAGAGACAAACAAATGAACAAAAATCACAAAAATAACTCACTTGTTAAGAGCTTTGCCAATCAGTGAATTACTGGAGGAATTTTCTTTTCCTATGATGATTTGTAACTACAGGTTTTTCTCACATGACTTTGCAGCTTGAGTTTATAGTATCTGGGTGATCCTGAATGATTTAAGCCAAGAATTTAGCTTAAAGTAGTCCTACTGCATGATTCCACTTATATGAGGTATCAAAAATAGTCACATTCAGAGAAGCAAAGAATCAAATGGTGGTTACCAGGAGCTGGGGGTGGGGGTGGAGATGAGGAGTTATTAATCACTTGGTATGAAATTTCAATTATGCAAGATGAATAAGTTCTAGAGATCTATCATACAACATGGTGCCTATAGATAAAAATACTGTATTGTACATGTAAAAATCTATTAAGAGGATAGATCTCATGTTAAGTGTTTTTATCACAATAAAATGAAAATAAATTAAAATAAAAAAGCAAGTGAAAAAATAAAGTATGCAGTCCTGAGCTAGGTATATCCTGAGGTGCCTAAAGTATCTAAAACTAACCTTCAATATTGGATTCAAAGAATTTCCACAGGTTAGTTTTCAAGAAATATGAGCTCTTAATAATGATAGCGGGAGAGAGGGGGAAAGAAGGAGAGAAAGGAGGGAGGGAGGAGAGAAGGAAAACAAAATGCCTATGTGATTAATATAGTAGAATAAGGATGATATATTTCAATGATCCAGTATATCCAGAAAATAAATTTCAAAAAAGGGAACAGAAAAATTAGAGAGAGGGAAATAACCAAAGGATTAACATGAACAATGAATTACCTAAGTCACAGAGTATTCTAATAATGTAAACAGTGACTACTGATTTACAAAAAACAACAACACATCACAACATTGAGAAGCTCAGAGGAGGGACACCAGGCTTATATTATGCGTGTTCAATGATGAGATAAGGACTCTAAAGGAAAGATCGAGAAATCTTACCTAGAACTATGTTACCTAGATACTATATTAATCTGTGTTACATAGAATGTAGATGAATGCAGCAGAATGAAAAATGATTTTCCTTGGATAGTTGGAATCAAAGGGTGAAGTCGTAGGATAGTTATTGCTGTTTTTAGGCATAAATCTTGTAGTGCTCTTTGGGATTTAAAAAGATTCGATTTCTGGGGAGGCTGGGACTTCAAAAATATATATCCAGAGAAATTGGGTAGTTCCTCATAAATGTTTCCATTTTAGACTCTGGTGAGTTGGATGATAAATAGTTAATGATTTCTTCTGGCAAGAAGAAATTTAGGCTCCTCTATGTGGCTGTCAATGTGGATGGGCTTCCCACTATACACATGACACATTTCCTAATATTTATGGACATTGTTATTTCATTAACATCAACCAATAAAAAACTAATTATAAAGTGATTCATTTTTATTGGTCTGTTTATTAATATCATAACATAAAATGCAGACTTTCTAGTTTATAGTGTGGAGAAAGACACATTAAATGGGAATTTTTTTTTTTTTTTTTTTTTTTTTTGTGGTATGCGGGCCTTCCTCTGTTGTGGCCTCTCCCGTTGCGGAGCACAGGCTCCGGACGCGCAGGCTCAGGGGCCATGGCTCACGGGCCCAGCCGCTCTGCGGCATGTGGGATCCTCCCATACCGGGGCGCGAACCCGGTTCCCCTGCATCGGCAGGCGGACGCGCAACCACTGCGCCACCAGGGAAGCCCCTAAATGGGAATTTTAAACATGTTCCTCTGATATCAGATTAAGAATTTGATTGGTTCATTCAATTTTGGGGGAAAAGAAAAGGAAAGGGAACTAAGACCAAATTCACTCTTTATTGGAGCCAGATGTTCTTGAAAAAGAGTGTCTAAAGGGAAATACTTAGCACAAATTAAATCTGTATTAACCTAAATGTTGATCTTTCCAAAAGTTGACTTAAAATTAACTGTGTGAATTTGGTCTTATGTTTGTATCCTATTTCTTAGTGTGTAGATCTAGTTACTTTCTTTTAAACTTGTTGTTTTGGGGTTAAAATAGAAGGAGTTGCTTATTACTCTTCAGCTGGGCTGCAATTTAACCCACTCCTTCACAGTTTCCACCATTTTGAAACAGTAACCAACATTGCTGTATAACAAAGAAGGCTGCTATGGCTAGCCCAAACTATGCAATGACCATGGTTTTCTTCTTGATAGCATTCTCAGTCGCTCTCCACCATGGATCACAATGGCCATTTAATGACAAAAAGCAGTATGACCAGTCACCAAGAGAGAAACAAGAAATCTCCAGAACTGTCATTGTAGCAGAGTAAAAAAATCATACAGTAGCACCTCATTAAGTCAGTAGAACCTCAACATTCTCATTCAATTATATAGTAATTGGTGGTAGAGAGCAGAAGAAAGAGGAGAGAAAAATGTCACCTACTCTGTCTCAAGCAAGACATTAGACTTAGCTCAACCTGTCTGAATGGCCTCGGAGCTGCGGCCAACCTGGGTCCTCGCCAAGCCCTGAGAGTGAGAGGTGCCGAGACCCTAAAGCTCTTGACTGAGTGGCTACCAGTGTGCATCTGTGTCCTTGGCTTACAGCTGATCAACCCGAATTTTGACAGTTACTTTTGCAAGTATATAAAAGCAAAATGAACCAAGCTGTTTATTTTCACTTTTTAGCCTTCGCCTATTGTTAGGTTTGTTTCCCCAACTGATACCACTTACTCATTCTCTAATAATCTTGTTGCCAACTCTTGGGAGTGGTGGCAGAAAGTAAACAACAATTTTTTTCTAAATAAAGAAAAAGAACTCCGTTCCAGATATTTTAAACTCTAACATATATTCTACCAGATGAAATTTAACAAAATAGTATGTTTATTTGATCAAAAGATAGCTTGGTTGAAGAGAGAGAAAGGTAAAACATACAAGTTAAAAAACAAATGAGGCCTTAAGAGTCACTACATCTTCAAAAATATGGATGGAATTTTTTTCTTTTTCCCTGAGCAAGTGGGACTGAAGCTGTTTACATGTACTCTGAAGCACAAAGTTTTGAATATCATGATGTCCCAATAATAAAAAAATAATTGAACCCAGCACTTACTGAATATGACTGATTTTGATGAACCTCATAGCTGAATGTTGATAAATATCTCCCTTTAACTTCATCTTCTACTTCTGAAACTTGGAGATACATGCACAGATATATGATTTTATGAAGTGGATAGACAAATTATTCTGGGTAATTTTATAAGACTCTACATACCTGTTACAACCTATTACATCTAGGAAGAATGTATGGACATTTGCCTCACAATATGTTCTTATGGTTTCTTGTGTTTTATATGCTACTTTTCCAAAGACAAAAAAATCTTTCTTACAGCATAAGTTTGGATTATTCCTATGACATTTCTGCTGATTCATATGTTGAGAACTAAGATTCAGAATACATTACCAGCATCTGGGAAGTACTTAATCGTTTAAAATTAGAGCAGTAATTGAAGAATTTTCTTACCATTTTGGTAAATGTTTGTTGAGAAGGAGATATGTTCTTTGTACTTTCTTGAAAACAACCATACTGATCAGAAAAAAAACATGTTTTTGAAAGAATTAAATAAGGAAAATATACCCCACACAACTACCTTTCATTTGGAAAAGCCAACATCATTTTCAGCTCCCATATCATCCATCCTAAGTGTTCCATCTTCTGTTGCCTTTATTACCCAGTGGATGTTATTGTTTTCAGATCTTCATTGTGCTGGATCATTTTGTAATAATAGCTGGATCTGAAAGAGTCCTGTGTTTGTCACACACACTTCCAGCTGCCCCTCAGGGGCGCCAGTCCCTTTCCCTCCTCCACTTCTCCTCCCCCTTCACTCCCCCCATGCCCCAGGACCTACGCGGTCACTGCAGGTTCCTCCTGTCCCCTTTGGTGTCCGTGGTCCCCCACCGGTGCCTGGTAGGTGCCCTTGTGGGGAGACACGGATTCCGCATCCTCCTAGTATGCCATATTCCACCTGGGCTTTTAAATTAAAATGTCTGAAGGTAAATATTCAAAAGCTTTTCCATGCCATTGCTCTGGCCATATCCATGGATATTCTTGGTGAGAAGGTGGGAAGTGAGTAAAAAAGAATATTAACTGGGCCAATGTGCAAGTTAAAGCTCTGAAGCCAAATCTCAAATTTCAAGTCCCACTTTGAATCCTCTAGGCTTGGACTTGGGAATGCACTAAACTTTCCAGAGTGGAGTTCCAGGGACACACTGTTTTTTGGTCAGGTTCCATGTGTAAATGATGTTATTTCTATTAAAAGCTGGTATTTCAAACAAGGTCTCCAGGGAGACTGTAGAGAAAAAATGCTGATTAACCATCAATATTTGCACTGCAGTGTGATCCAACCTCAGTCAACTAAGGAGAAACCACACTAAGACTTAGGTAAGAAATGGGATTAATAAAGACCTTATATTCATTCTAGAGATGTAAGTGGCTCAGCTGCTAAGTGGTGTTGGTACTGAGTAATGTGTAAAATCACAGCCTGATACTTTTTGCTTACTGTATTTCTTGCATAAATTAATTCTAAAATTTTATGAAAATCTCCATATCCCTGCTAGAAGACTCCCTTTCTGACTTATGAGGAGCTAAGGCAGTTTTCTATATTGTACAGTTAGTAAGAAATACAGCATTCAGGAAAATGAGCTGGCTTTAAAACTCCCACTTTGCTGTTATCAAAGATCTTTTTGGAAGCTGGCTTAATTTAAGTTGGTGACCACATTCTCAGCTCATATCTGTATATCTATATATAGATATATAACATTTCAGCTACAAAAGTGGATAAATTTGACTGACTTTGTTTGGAAATATGACATTCTCATTTCATGCAGAGTAATTAAATCTAGTCTAGCATATTAAAAACCCACTTGCATTTATGTACACTCCTACACTTGCACACAGCTTCAGTTTATACACTCAGGCTTGACAAAGGGTGTATGTGTGTGTGTGTGTGTGTGTGTGTGTGTGTGTGGGTGTGTGTGTAAACTTCATCTTGTCCTAGAGTAAAACAATAAAATTTCATCTGTACAATATTCCTGTGACTTTTGCCATAACGCTATACAGTAGCCACAGCAAAGCATCCTACCTAAGGGCAGATACTCCTCCTAGGACTTTAGAAAGAATTCCCATCCAATCACATAGTGAAGGTCTTCCACTTTAAATAGAAATATTTATTGATAGATTAAAATGAACATCAGAGGCAGTGTTTAAGGAAAATAAGTCAGAAGACAGAGATAATGCAGTCTCTGAGAGGGTCTCAGCTGCAGGAATCAGGAAATGGAAGTCTAAAAGAAAATTTTCCCCACTGGATTCTCTGTGGATATTTTAAACTCAGTTAGAATTCTTCAGTTCAACACTGTAAATCCTCTGAACCTGTCTCAATCTTCTCTGTCTTTTTTTTTTTTCCTAGAAAAATATAATGTCTCTATATGAGAAGCAGTACGACATAGTGGTGAACACTGTGGACTTGGGAGCCTTGCTGCCTGGGGTCTGACCCAAGCTCCGTTGAGTGCCACTTGTGTGATCCTGGGCACAATAATAGTAATATTATTGGGTAATAATAGTGCTGATCTCATAGGGGGCAGTTGTGAGCTTTATATGACTTAATAGATGTAAAGTACTATGAATGACGTTTGGCATACATTAAGCATCCAAAAATCATAAGATTTACATAATAAGATAAATCATTAGATTTACATAAATCATAAAATCCACACAGCTTAACTCACTCTTATTCTATGTCAGGTACTGGTTCTTCAACTGGCAATATCTAGCCCAGAAAAATAAAAACTTGCCTAATAAAAACAGTACATCTTTAATATAAAAATGTGATGAATAATGCCATTGTTGATTTTCAGAAATATGAGCAGACAGCCTGTTAATAAAACAAAGCTATATATTAGAATGAACCGGAGTCTTAGGTGGGTCAAGGAAGAGGAAGTCAGCCAGGACATTTATAGGACTTTGACATCTGGGTTCAAGTGAATTAGGACATGTCTTTCAAGAAGGGAAAATGGATTGGTCAACGTTTGAGACATAATAGTTTAGGACTGGTGGACATAGTGAGGTGAGAGTCTTGGAGTGAATCTTGCTAAGTTAACCGTGGTTAGGTAATTGAGCTGTTTGCCCAGGTGAACATATTGTTTCAGATAAATAAGTTTGCAGGGGTTTTCTAAGCAAACACTGAAGTCATTTATTGATTTACAGTCTCACGTTTCCTCAATAATTGTTTCCTGGAATAAGTAACAAAGTCATGTGGCCATAGGTGGTCCCGGCTCTCAGTCCTAATGGCTATATTATGTTGATGTTGGTGATTGCAGTTTTCAAAAAAAAATAGTTTAAATCTTCCATGATCTTAAAACTTATCTGCTACCTTGCTTAGCATTTTGATGTATTTTTATTCAGTCAGTATTTACTTATGATATTAAAAACTAAATAAAGCCTTTTACTTTCTGACTTTTTACTTAATATTATATTGTACATTTTTCCATTTTAATAAAATAACAGTAAAAAGTTTAATGACTATTAGCTCACCTTATAATTTAATTTATTTTATTATTTGTAATTTATTTAATCTCATAGATATTAAAGTTGCATCATTATTTTTAGATTTTATAAACTATGCCATGATTCTTATATATAAACTCTGTGTTCATTATTTCTGTTTTGTTAAATTCCAATCGAGGGCAAAAGTTCCAATTCAAAGGGCACAGGCATATTTATATATATTTGGTTGGCTAAAAGTAATTCGTTCAGGATTTTCCATAAGATGTTATGGAAAATCCTGAACGAAATTTTGTCCGATGCAATATTTCCAAATTGCACTCAAAGAAAAACAAAGTGTGATAGAATTTATTTTTTAAAATTATTATAGGAACTTAATAACTAAAGGGCCATATGACCATTGTTCAGAACATTTTAATAACTTTCTCGGCAAATTGCCTTAGAACATGTCAATAAAACATGCAAGAAAGACTGTTTCATTACTGGATAAACTTAGTTTTTAACCCTAAATGCCATTATCTACCTTTGTCAAAAATCTTCTTCATGAGACTTGACTGCAAGTAAATTTTGCTTGTTTACAAGATTCAAACATTTTATCAAAGAGTAAAGATAACAACTGCAATAGGGTTATTTTAAAAAGTATATCACAGATTACCAAGACACACACACTTCTTAAATCTTGAGAATAATTGCTATGCTGTTAAAAATAATTTGCAAACCCAAAAATGACTTTTTGATGTAATCTTTTTCATTTTAATGTATATTTTGACTCATTTTTGAAATTCGAGTATCTTACTAAATTAAGCAAGGGTTATTGAGCACCTGGGCATGGCAACGTACAGGAAGGTGGATAAATTGTCATTCCAGACATCCGGGTACTTACCAGAAGCATGAACTTCTATGTAATAATTAAGTGGGAGCTCCCACGAACAAAATGATTGTCTATTCTTCCTATTTTTACCAGTATATTGGAGCATGGCTAGTGTGAAACCTGGGCTAGCCAGCTGGCTTCTTGAAGTCTCATGTTGCTTTTACATAAGATCAAAGTAACACTTATAGGTTTCTTGAGGTAATTACATGGCATAATGTATGTAGAGGTACCACAAGAGCTATAAAAATAACAGAAATTTAAGAAATTGGTATTATCTATGAAAATTTATCACCCCTACCTTCGAGGTCTAAGATTTTAACAATGTCTTACACGGTCCTGAAAGATGTATTGAGGACTATCTATGAAGTGCACATTTTTACCAAACTCTATAAATTCATAGGTACTATCAGTGAAGAAATATTTTTTCTTTCCCTTTACATTAATGTAATCAAATCAGTCTATTTTAAATACATACTAACAGTATTGTCAATTGACTGGTTTCTTAAAAATCATAGATGTCTGAGTCTTCTAGCCTATGCTTCTTCTGAAAATCAGGAAAATCAGAGATGGGAGGGAGTTTCCGATGAGAGGCTGTCCCCAAAAGGTGAGCCAGAAATTGAGAGAGGTTGGGGTAATAGGACAAAAAAGTCAAAGGTTGGTTGTTTTTAAATGAAACAGATGAGCTTGTTGAAATACAGTGAGTCCTCATAAATAACTACATGGTGTGTGGGTGATATCTAAACCTTGGGAATTAGTGGCTTATCAGCTTGAGCTGGGAAAAAAAAAACCAAAAACAAAAGCAAAAACAAAAACAGGTTAAATAGAGTAGACCAAAACCACAGAAGATATGGATGTTCTGAAGCCAGAAACAAATTACAAAGAGCAGGCAGCACAGTCTTAATATCCAGCAGCTTGTGACATCTGCAAGCATCCGGCGTAATGGAGGGTGATAGACAGAAAAGTAACATAGAAATATAAGCAGAACAACATTCTCTAAGATCTAGTTTGGGGGCTCTATTTCAGATTAAATAAAACACTTTCTTGAGGCATGATTTATATATAAAAAGCTATATGCATTTAATGTATTCAAATTTATGAGTTTGGAGGTAAGTATATATCTGTGAAATCATCACCATAATCTATGCTATAAATATATCTATCACTTCCAAAAATTTTTCCATCTCCTTTTTTTTTAATTTAAAAAGTATTTTTTTTCCTTTTGTGGTAAGAGCAGTTATAAAATTTACCCTCTTAGCAAACTTTTAAGTACTCAATACATTATTATTAATTATAGGTCCTGTGTTGTACAATAGATCTCTGGAACTTATTCATCGTGGATAACTGAAATTTTGTACACTTTGATCGGCACCTCCCCGTTTCCCCTAACCCCCACTGCTGGTAACCACTAGTACACCCTCTGGTTCCATGAGTTGGCCTATTTTAGGTCTCCTATAAGTGGTATCATGCGATATTTGTCCTTCTGCGTCTGACTTAATTCACTTAGCAAAATGCCCTACAGCTCTATCCATGCTGGTTGCAAATCATAGGATTTCTTTCTCAAATATGTTATTCATACACATATATATATGTGTGTGTGTGTGTATATATATATATCCATTTATATATATAAATGACTCCTGGTGGTTAATTGTCTCATAAATGATGAGGCATTTTACTCTGGGAAGGGACTTTTTCCAGGGAAAATATTCCCTATTTAGTGCCAATATATCAAATGTTCACCAAATGCATGTGTTTCACATCCCCAATCTTCCAGAAAAAAGTGCAGAGATACTATGAACAGGGCTTAGCACTTTTTTATCTTCTTGTGGTTAAGTTGAAAGAGATACTTGGTACTAACTTACCTTGTGACACCACTCATAATTAAACCAGCTACTATTTGATTACATGCATTATCAGTGTACCCTTCTTGGCTATGTCAAACAGGCTAAGCAGTAATCCCAAACATCTTTCAATGCAGCACTGGGTAACCATGTCTCTGTGACCACAGTATAACTCTGGATTCAGGAATATAACCTCCCAGCCATAGAATTAGATGCAAAATAAGCACTTGGAAGGAGGGCCAGACATAGAACGAAACTTTCTTAGAAGGCTTTTGATCAGTCGCAAAGGAAAACACATGTATGAGCACCTTGTAGAAACTGCACAGAAGGAAGATTTGGAAAAGTTGCCCAGAAACAAGTAATGATTCACAGCATGTACCTCATAATATCAACACAAAATATGTAAAATGCCGTTGAAACTCTTTTTATTTACTGATGTTGTTTATTGATGTTACTTTTTATTGTTTTATTTGAGAGAATATAAAATACTTTAAGAATTTATAAATTCATGTCTGTCCTCCATTCCCTTTAACCTGCCTTTTTCATAGAATTCCTCAACTCTCAGTTCTGCTATACTGACGTGGAGGAGGAAACCCAAGATTAACAGCCACGTAGAGACCACTGCACCACTAAGGTGGCCATGGTATTAGAAAACATTCCTCCTAGGGTCTTTTCCTCACTGGCTCAGCTAAAGAGATTCTCTGAGTAACATTTGCTGTGGAGTCCAATCATTTTTGACCCTGCCACTGTTTCAGAATGATTTTCACAGTTGATAGTGATGAACACAATAAGCAAAGAGCCACTGGGTTACCCGCTTGTGTCCTGCAATTAAGTTTATTTACTCGTGCTTCTGAATATCAACTTGGAGTTTTGGCTCATAAAACCTGGATACATATAGAATTCAAGGGAACAGTCCTTTTATCTCTGAACTACCTCTGTGTTTTAATCATCATCAAGCCTTCCTGACCCCCCTGGACAAAAGTACATGAAGTTTGCAGAGGTTTGGCTTCACTAGTGGATTTGCTGTTGTGCTTGGTTCCTTTGTAGCCAGTTTTTGAATAACAGACACAAATTCTATTTCCCCCATTAAAACTGTCTTTTTGATAAGTATTCTATAAATGATAATCTATGTTGCTATGTGAAAGGACCAGGCCAATGTGATGGGAAATAAGCACAGTGCCTCTATTGGTTCCTAGTGTTCTAAATCAGATTAATTCAAAGATCATTATTCTGTGCTCTTCATCAGACCAGTATATAAACCTCAATCAAAGGAATGACCTACAGAATCTGATGATTTTGGACATAACAGGGAAAATTTTTGGATGTGTTACAAATTTTCTTCCATTATGATAATCTAAGCAGAGTTGATACTTACCTAAGGGTTGAGGTTAATTTATTTATCCTTCTACTCTGAAGAAGCTGTTAGTTACTGAACCTCATGTTTAGTTCTGAGATTGTCAGCAGCCAAAGTAAAAATACAAGTCTTTGTGACAAATCCTCATGGTAAGAAGGAAATATACTAGTTTTTATCTAGGGCAAAGCTTTCACTAATTCTGAGACTCAAAGGAAACTTGTCACATACTGTACCTTGCTACTTTCCAAGTAACCAAAATTAATAACTGCTGTTCTCAAACATAAGATAAAATAAAACAATAAAAAAAATGAGTCTGTGCTGAGCTCTGTGGTTGTCACACGAGTGCACAGCAGAGTCACTTGGAGAGCTGGTCAAACCACAGCTTGCTGCCACTCACCTCCGACGTGGCTGTGAAGGTCCGAGGTTCATTCCTAACAAGTTCTCCAGAGATGCTGATGTGGCTGGTCTAGGACCACAGTTTGAGAAATGCTGCTCCCTAGGGGTTTCTCAAGTCACTCAAAAGGGGTTGCAATGCATTTAATTTCGTAACAAGCTTAATTATCTAGGTTCACTGTAGATGCCTCTTACACAGTGTGGAAACAGTAAGTGGACTTGATGGAAGAGCACACTAAAGCCAGTCCTGACCGGCGCCACTCACCCAAAGCGAAAATACAATCACTCATGAGCCAGATGTTTACCCTTCTTAGTAATAGCTAAATTAATAATATGTAAGTAAGTCAATTCAACAAAAATTTTATGGATTATCTGCTAGGTTCTATGTTCATAGCATACAGATGTTTATCTAAGACGGTGTCGTATACAAAGTTCCCCAGAGGTAAACTTTGCAGGAAAAAGACTAAGGATGGGAAGGAGATGAACCCCAGTATGTGCAAAGAACCAAGCAAAGCTTCCCCCTCCTCTCCTTCTTCTACCTTTCCCCCTCCTTCTCCTCCTCCCCTTATCCCTCTTCCTATTCCTCCTCCTCCTCTTCTTCTTTATTTTCATCATTTTAACATCAAATCAAAAGTCTTCAGAGGATGCAAAATCTATACATAGTCTAAAAATAACACAGAGAGATCACAGTAAAGAAATATGAAATTGTTGCCAATTTTAAATCATAGCTATTTGTTTAGATCTGTACTGACCAACATGTGTGTCTATCAAACATTTGAAATGTGGCCAGTGGGAACTGAAATGTGCTATTTTGGTATAAAATATACCCTGGATTTCGAGTACTTAGTATAACAAATAGAAAGAATGTAAATATCTCATTAATAATTTTGCTTTCATATTGACTATGTGTTGAAGTGACAATAATTTGGATATATTTGTTTGAATACAATGTATTATTAAAATTAATTTCACCCATTTCTTTTTACTTTTTTTAATGTCGCTATTAGAACATTTAAAATTGCCTGTGTGTCTCACTGTATCTTTTGGACAGTTCTGGATTAGATCGTTAGTTCATTTTAACCCACCTCAATCCAAAGCTTTTCACTCACTTTGCCAAATTCCAAGGGCATCTTTGGTGAAATACATCATGGAATCAGCTGCGTTGAGGTCAGCGCTGGCTCAAGCTGTGTCAGTATCCAGAGTTTAACAGACAGCTATTCATCCTCAATGCACTTTCATCTGCCAGAGGAAGGAGATCCAATGTTGCTTGTTTGATTCATTATTTAGTAGCTTATCTGTTCAAGAAAGTAAGTCTTTCATAGAGTATTCTGCTCTTGACTTTTTTTCTCAGTATTTTTGAATCATAATCTTTACAGTGGGATCTTACCTAGGTATATAGTTTCTGATCTTTACTGTACCAAGGGGTAAAATAATAACACTAAAACTTTCTAGGATTTGGGGTAGAGAGACATGTCATTCACAAATAAGTGAGAAACATTGTCATTAGACTTTTTGCCTACAACTTTGGATAATGTAAACTATTGGACAATTCCCTTCAAAATTCTTTTTTTTTAAATAACAGAACATACTGTATTTGTTTATTTATTTATTTATTTATTTATTTATGGCTGTTTGGGTCTTCATTGCTGCAAGCGGGCTTTCTCTAGTTGCAGCGAGCAGGGGCTACTCTTCGTTGCAGTCATTTTGCTTTCTTGAATTTGATTTTTACTTAGAATTTTCCTCTCAAGTCAATATTTGTCAAAAGCCAATTAACCCATCAAGACCACATTAAACTGGACCTCCTCCAGGAGGTCTCCATGAAGCCAAGCTCCTCTATGAGAATAAGTCCTTTTATTTGCCCATTTTTCTGGTTTTTGCACTTATTTATGTGCTGCCTTTTTTGTTAGTTTATAGTGAAAGCCTTTTGTCTTTATGATCATCCTTTGTTTGAATTCCCAGTGACAATCATAATACTTCAGACAATTTTGTTTTCATTGAAGTCTCTGCCTTAAATATTAAACCCTAACTGAATTCAAAGGCAATGGATATATGACTTATTTACATTTCTGTAATCTTCAGGCCTTGTCGGAGAAGAATAAGAAGAAATTTAGAAATAAGTCAAGTAGTTTACAAAGCTGTTTCACTGAAATTTCATATTCCCAAGATGAGATGCTATTTCTATGAAGAATCAACCCCCACTGATCTGTAGACTCCTCTGTGGTTGCACGGTGGGGTGCAAGCGGGGAATAAGGAGCATTTTGTTCAGTAGCACCTAAAAATAGACATATTTTATGGAGGTCTAGCAGTAAATAATCCAAGAAAATGATGCAAGCAATTTTTTAAAAATCACAAAGGAGAAGGAATAGTATTATGAGGTTTCAGATGAATAATGCTAAAAAGAATGAGACATGTACATGGGTAATTTATTTTCTGAATTCTATGCATGAAATTCCCATGTTCAAAGCCCAAACTCTAAGTCTGGTTAGGTCATAATAAATCATTTTAAATCCAGAGAACCACATGACCTTTCTGCACTCAAGACAACAGCTTAGGTTTACCTCCTCACCACCGTGCTCTTTACTACCATTTGATGTCTAACAGGAGCTATTTTTGTTTTCTATTGCTATCCTGCTCTTCCTTCTTTCTATTTTATTCTTGGCAGTAGATCCTGGCTTAAGACTGTAGAAGCATCTCTTCTATGACTATTGAGCTCTTGAGCTCCCACCTAATCACTACCATCATTGTCATCAGTCATGTATTAAGTCTCTATGTTGTGTAAGGTCCTGGGGATTCGAGATACATCATCTATATATTGGTATTCATGTACTATACAGGTGATAATTAATGACGTAGGTAGTAATTTATTCAGAAGTTTAGGAAAAGTAAGTCTTAGCTAAGTGAAAGGAAGGGAAATCACTCTGGAAGAGAAAAATGGGAAAAAATGCCAGTAAACATGCAGAGACCAACTTCATGGAAGTAAATTGTTCACACAGAGGAGTAAGGGAAGATACCTTTGATATATATTTTAAGGCAATATTTTATGGAGGTTTGAATGTCAAGAAAAGAAGTGTAGATTTTATCCTCCAATGGGGAAATAATTAAATGCTTATTGGGAGGCCACAAATTTATTTATTTACCATGTATTGAATATAACATAGAACTAAATGCCTGGAATAGAAAAGGAATAGATGCATTACCTTCCAAAGGAACCATGCATGGCAGAGGGTGAGAAATTGCCACACAGAAATAGCAATATGTGTATAGAAAAATGTATGAATATGTTTTCCTCAGGTAGGTCAGAAAAATGGAAGTGTTTTTTTTCTACTTAAGAGGAAACATATCAGACGAGGGAATTATAAATAGGATTTCGTTAACCTAACCAAGAGGGAGATAAAGGCAATTTCAACTGGAAAGAACAGTGAGCTAAATGACAGAATCCTGGAAGGTCAGGAAATGCTGAGTACAATATGATTGGAGCTGCATAAAAAGAGCTGACTTTCTGCACTAAACCTTACTTTTACAATATTTCGAGTTAATGGACTTGAAACATTGGAGAGAAAATAATTTTTTACAAAGATCACAAGCAAATATTTGGCTCAACACTCTACAAGCATAGAGTGGAATTAACTTAAATAAATATACTACTGTTGAACTTAATATAATATGAAATAAGTTATTTTTAATTGTACATTCTATGTGTCTGGCTCCCTGCTGAGCACTTCATATGGATTTACATTCTGAGCTAGCTGGTAGATTGAAAGCTATTTCATTCTTTCAATAAATATTTATTGAAAACTTACTATGTGCTGGGCTCTCTAAGGGGAACATCAGTGAACAAAATAGGAAAAACTCCCATTCATGGTGATGCTTATGTACTTGATGGCACCATCTTCCTCACTGTTGTACCCTAAAGGCTACACACAATGCTTAGTGCAAGAAAGTTTCACATTCACATCTAGCCAAGATTATCTGAGGCATACCTGGGGTCAAAAATTTGGGTTTATCATTAGTTGCAGTGAGGAAGCCTGCACATCACAGGAAACATTGAGACATCTTGGTAAAAGAGTGAGTTCTTCTAAAAAGGATCTCCTATGGGATTGGAGTTTGTGTTGGGTGATTTGGCAAAAAGTTCAAGGAAGCAAGGATTTTCTCTATATTAGATACTGTCAGAAAAAGGACAATTCTATGACTGGGAATAATAAGTCTTATCTAAGAGGGAAGACTAGAGCCAGGTTAAAGCTGTAATTGAAAAAAAATGGAAAAGAGATAGCCATTACTCAGATTAGGCAGGAGAGAGGGATATTTGGCAGTTGGATATTTGTTGTAGCTTCCACAATGACCTGGTTTTTGTTTATGCTGGGACAAAATGATGAGTGGTCTTGTTCTTTGTTTCACTTCATCATGGTTGCAGAATGACCGTGTCTGATTTTGGTGTCATGTGAAATTATTTATTTCCAAATGGAGAACAACATGGCAGAGCCGTGAGGACCAGACCAGCTCCTAACAACACCAAGACTTAGCAGTCAGGATATCAGGGGTGTTCTTCTCTTAGAATTAACTGTTCAACCACAATGCTATGAGACAAGAAATCAACTACAAGAAGAAAACTGCAAAAAAAACCCACATGGATGCTAAATAATAGGCTGCTAAAAACTAATAATTCACTGAAGAAATCAAAGAAGAAATCAGAAAACTACCTGAAGACAAATGAAAATGGAAACACAATGATACAAAACTATGGAATGCAGCAAAAGAAGTTTTAAGAGGGAAGTTTATAGTGATATAAGCTTACCTAAGGAAACAAGAAAAATGTCAAATAAACAACCTGACCTTACACCTAAAGTAACTAGAAAAAGAACAGAACAAACAAAACCCATGGTGAGTAGAAGGAAAGAAATCATGAAGATCAGAGAGGAAATGAAGTAAATAGAGATAAAAGATTAGAAAAGATCAATGAAACTTAGATCTGGTTCTTTGAAAAGATAAACAAAATTGATAAACCTTTAGCCAGACTCACCAAAAAAAAAAAACAACAAACAAAAAAACAACAGAGAGAGAGAGAGAGAGAGAGAGAGAGGGCCCAAATCAATACAATCAGAAAGGAAAAAAGAGAAGTTACAAGTGACACCACAGAAAAATCATAAGAGATTACTGGGTACAATTATATGCCAATATACTGGACAATGGAGAAGAAATGGACAAATTCCTAGAAATGTGCAATCTCCCAAGACTGAACTGGGAACAAACAGGAAATAAAAATAGACCAGTTGGGCTTCCCTGGTGGAGAAGTGGTTGAGAGTCCGCCTGCCGATGCAGGGGACACGGGTTCGTGCCCCGGTCTGGGAAGATCCCACATGCCGCGGAGCGGCTGGGCCCGTGAGCCATGGCCGCTGAGCCTGCGCATCTGGAGCCTGTGCTCCGCAACGGGAGAGGCCACAGCAGTGAGAGGTCCGCGTACCACACACACACACACACACACACACACACACACACAAAAGACCAATTAGCAGTAATGAAATTGAATCACTAATTAAAAAAAAAAAAAACTCCCAATAAACAAAAGTTCAGAAGCAGATGGTGTCAGATGAATTCTACCAAACATTTAGAAAAGAGTCAACACCTATCCTTCTCAAACACTTCTAAACTCATTCTACAAGGTCAGCATCACTCTGATACCAAAACCAAAGATATCACAAAACAGAAAATTACAGGCCCATAACACTGATGAACATAAATGCAAAAATCCTCAACAAAATGCAAGCAAACTGAATTCAACAGTACATTAAAAGGGTCATACAGCTGGATGTAATGGTATTTATCCCAGGGATGCAAAGGTGTTTCAATATTCACAAACCAATCAATGTGATACACCACACTAACATATTGAAGAATAAAAAGCATATGATTACCTCAGTAGATGCAGAAAAGAATTCGAAAAAATTCAGCATTTAGTTATGATGAAAACTCTTAACAATGTAAGGGAACACACCTCAACATAATAAAGACCATATATGACAGCTAACTCAATAGTGAAAAGCTGAAAGCATTTTCTGTAAGATCAGAAACAAGACAGGGATGCCCACTCTTGCCACTTTAATTCAACATAGTATTATAAGTCTCAGACAAAGCAATCAGACAGAGAAAATAAATAAATTTAATCCAGATTGAAAAGGAAGTAGTAAAACAGTCACTCTTTGCAGATGACATGATACTATACATAGAAAATCCTAAAAGCACCACCAAAAAACTACCATAACTCATCAATGAATTAGGTAAAAATGCAGGGTACAGAATTAATATACAGAAATTTGTTGCATTTCTATAAACTAACAATGAAATATCAGAAAGAGAAAATTAAGAAAAAATCACATTTATAATTGCATCAAAAGAATAAAATACCTAGGAATAAAACCTGTACTCAGAAAATTCTAAGACACTGATGAAAGAAATTAAGTATGGCACAAACAGATGGAAATATATATGGTGTTCTTGGATTGGAAGAATTAAATTATTAAAATGAGCATACTAACCAAGGTAATCTACAGATTCAGTGTAATCCTTATCAAAATACCAATAACATTTTTCAGAGAACTAAAACAAAAAATTCTGAAAGTTATATGGAACAACAAAGGACACTGAATATCTAAAAATATCTTGAGAAAGGAGAACAAAGCTGGAGGTATCACAATCCCTGATTTCAGACTATACTACAAAGCTATAGTCATCAAAACAGTATGGTACTAGCACAGAAAAACAGACACATAGATCAATGAAACAGAAGAGAGAGCCCAGAAATGAACACACACATTTATGGACAATTAAGCTATAACAAAAGAGACAAAAATATACAATGGGGAATAAGCCTCTTCAATAAATGGTGTTGGGAAAACTGGAAAGCTATGTGCAAAATAATCATACTGGATTCTTTTCTCACACTGTATACAAAGATAAACTCAAAATGCATTGAACACTTAAATGTAAGTCCTGAAATCATAAAACACCTAGAAGAAAATATAGGCAGTACTCTCTTTGACACTGGTCTTAGAAATATTTTTTTGGATATGTCTCTTTAGGCAAGGGAAACAAAAGCAAAAATAAACTAATGGGACTATATCAAACTAAAAAGCTTTTGCACAGTGAAGGAAACTATTGATAAAATGAAAAGGCCACCCACTGAATGGGAGAAGATATTTGAAAATGATATATCAAATGTTGGGCTAATATTCAAAAGCTACCAAGAACTCATATAACTCAATACCAAAAAAGTAAACAATCCCATTAAAAAATGGACAGAGGATCTGAAAACACTTTTCTCCAGAGAAGACATACAGATGGCCAACAGGCACATGAAAAGATGCTCAACTTCACTAATCACCAGGGAAGCACAAATTAAAACCACAGTGAGACTTCGCATCATATCTGCCAGAAAGACATCTGATAGATGTCTTTATATTTGATGTTACACCTACTTTTTTATTATAAAAAAGTCAATAAATGACAAGTGTTGGCAAGGATGAGGAGAAAAGGGACTCCTCGTGCACTGTTGGTGGGAATGTAAATTGGTGCAGCCACTATGGAAAACAGTATGGAGATTTCTCAAAAAATTAAAAATAGAACTAGCGTTTGATCCAACAATTCCACTCTGGGATATTTATCTGAAGAAAATGAAAACAGTAATTAGAAATGATATATGCACCCTTATGTTCATTACAGCATTATTTACAATAGCCAAGATATGGAAGGAACCTAAGTGCCCACCAATAAATGAATGGATAAAGAAGATATGGTACATACATATAATGAATATTAGCCATAAAAAAAGAAGGAAATCTTGCCATTTGTGACAACTTGGATGGACCTAGATGGTATTATGCTAAATGAAATAATTCAGACCAAGAAAGACAAATACTGTATGATTTCACTTATATGTGGAATCTAAAAAACAAAACAAAGAAACAAACATAACAAAACAGTAACAGAGCCATAGATACAGAGAACAAACAGGTGCTTGCCAGAAGGGAGGGTGGTGGAGGAATGAGAGAAATAGGTGAGGGAGACTAAGAGGTACAAACTTCCAGTTGCACAATAAGTAAGTCATGGGTATAAAATGCATAGTGTGGGGAATATTGTCAATAACTACATGATGTCTTCTTTGGTGACATATGGAAACTAGACTTATTGTGGTGATCAGTTCAAAATGCATAGAAATATTGAATCACTATGTTGTGTAACAAAAACTAATGTCGTGCTGTAGGTCAATTATATTTCAAAACCAAACAAGCTCATAGTAAAAGAGATCAGATTTGTGGTTATCAAATGTGAGTGTTGGGGGCAGGGGGGAATTAGATGAAGGCAGTCAAAAGATACAAGCTTCCATTTATAAGATAAATAAATACTAGGGATGGAATGTACAGCATGATGAATGGAATTGACACTACCATGTGCTATATATGACAGTGTTTAGGAGAGTAAATCCTAAGAGCTCTCATCACAAGAAGAGACCTTTTTCTGTTTATTTAATCTTGTATCTGTATGAGATGATGGATGTTCATGCAGCCTATTGCGATAATCATTTCATGATTATATAAGTCAAATCATTACACTGTACATCTTAAACTTATGAAGTGTTGTATGTCATTTATATCTCAATGAAACTGGAAGCAAAATATAAAGGGGAAATAAGGAATTAACTGTTTAATTAGTTAAGATCTGATGTAACCATTCCCAAACTCCTATCCCCTCACCACATGGCAAATGGTACCCTTTTCTAGCCCAGTTTAGTTTCATACCAGATGTTGCTATTTTCCGGGTTCACATTGTCTCTGGACTCCTTGCTGGTTCTAGATGGACTGGTTGCCTTCCAGCTACAAAGCTAGTAATAGTAAGAGGGGTGCTGGTAATAAGTCTCATCTTACAGACTAAAAGATTTTTCTAGGGCTTCCCTGGTGGCGCAGTGGTTGAGAATCCGCCTGCCGATGCAGGGGACACGGGTTCGTGCCCCGGTCCGGGAAGATCCCACATGCCGCGGAGCGGCTGGGCCCGTGAGCCATGGCCGCTGAGCTTGTGCGTCCGGAGCCTGTGCTCCGCAACGGGAGAGGCCACAGCAGTGAGAGGCCCGCATACCACAAAAAAAAAAAAAAAAAAAAAAAAAAAAAAAAAAAAATAGATTTTTCTGGAATGATTTCACTTTTTGGTAGTTTCAGTTGTAGCTCCAGTTCTTCTCCATCTAATGTTGAGACCATTGCTATCACTATTTTATTTTCAGGTTTTGTTTTGGCATTTTCTCATTTGTGTTCTGTACTCCTGAGAAGATTCTTGCTGTGTCCTCCTCAAGGCAAAAAGCTTTTTATTTTCTTGTTTTCTTTCTGCATTCGCCCACTCTGGTACATGCTGAGATCCCACAAACCTAAGATGTTCCAAGTCTACCCTCCCACTGGGGCTGCTGGCGAGGTGAGGTATAGGACCTCCTGCCTGGGGAAATCCCCACACTAAGTTGATTAGGTCATCACAGGATTGGTGACCTCATCACTGACCCTTCTCACTCAGTCACCCCTCATGGCTCTATTAGCAAGAACTGAGAGCACACTAGTCAACTAGTGAGACCTCCTGCTAAGCGGCTTCACATCTGTTATTTCAAATGAAATTGATTTGCAGTTGGGAAAATAAACACCCTAGAGATCAGTTGATGCTGTGTTTGCAGAAAGAAAAGTATACAAGAAAGTCATATGTGCTAAAAATATGAAAAAGCCCCAGTTCACACCTAATTTAACTTCTTCTATCCACTTTTCTTTGCTTATATTTCCTACAACTGTCCATTAGCACCACTCTCCTAGAACAAGCAGGCTATTTTCTTGCGGAAGAACATTAGGGACCCTGAGGATAGCTTAATCATAAAACAAACTGAAAATTTAAAAAAATGCCATCTAGATAAGAAACTGCTAAATTGGCTATAAAAACTATTCAAAAACCAATCTAACACCAGGGGCATAGAAAACACAGACAGGGGGCTCATGTTTCTGACTGCTTTCCCATCTCAATTTCACATTGAAAATTGCCTCATAAAAGACATAGGTAGCAGGTCAGGCACACAGGAAACAATTTTTTCTATCTTCTGATACCAAAGAAGATACAAGAGATGCAAATTTTTTTATTAAAAGAGATGCAAATTTCCTGATTTGGGTTTTTGTTTTCTTGACTCTATCTTATAAAAGATGCTGAATACTAGGGGAAAAAAAGAAATTATTCATCCTGGCATGTGATGTTTATAATGTTCCCACTGAGCTACACATCTGTCACTGGAGTACAGTATTATAAATTGGTAAAGGGCGTGCAATATATTTTTCAGCTGAAGTGTAACATAAACCATTGTACAGAGATGGGAAAGGACTTAATAAACAGAGGAAGGGAAAAGGCTTTCGCTGTCACAAGTCAATGTCAAAAGCAACCAGCAATTACATGGAAAAAGAATTAACATTCAAATTTTAAAGTACCATTGATGTCTTGTGGACATAACGCCCTGTCTGTGAACACCAATGGGAAATAGAGTTTTGTTTGTAGCACTGGACAATCCTAAAGGGGAGCAGACCAAGAATAGTATTTTTAAAGAGTGAACAATTAATTCATTATTTAATATTGTATAAAATTTCAAATGCGCAAGACATGGAATTCAAAGATTGAATGCATTTTAAGACAAAACTGAAAGGTGTTTTAAAAAATATTAAAACAGGTACAATTTAAATCAGAAAAAAATTTTTAATGTTAAAACTTTTAAAAAGTGGACTTTTCACATAAATAAACTATGAAATAAAATTTCAAGTTAAGAAGGAAAAAGTAGAGGTTAAAAAAGAGAAATACATTCAAAGCAACTACTGGCATTAGTTTAACTGTTCATTGGGTATTCTTACCTAAATGCTAATTATATATTGCGAAAAAGCTGATTTAGGTAACATTAAAGTATCACTTATGTAACTATATATAGTAGATAAGTAGACAGATAGATAGCTGATAGGTAGTAGTAGTGGATAGATTATATTAAATGACGGTTTATGTTTTCAATAACGTCCTTATCTCCCCTTGCAAGTGCTGTAAGATACGGAATACTTTTGATCTACATTTTTTGACCTATATCAATCCCTGGGAAGCTGACCCCTTCCCTTAGAAATGAGGAAATGCAAGGATAAAGATATTAGGAGACTGTCACAAAGCAGCCCTTGGAGAACCAGAAAGAAAATCTAGCTCTTCAGATTCATTCTCTAGGATTTATGAGAGCTGCCTCGTTTTATTGTTTGCCAAGTGATCATTTTTATATTCTGAGAGGTAGGATACCAGCATAAACACTCCAGTTTCTGGCCATAACACTCAGCTTGGAATTGAAAGCGGATCTACCATTAATTAACTATAAAATCTTTGAAAAGTTACTTAAAACTCTGTGCCTCATTTGCAAAATAAGGCTATTAAGAGTACCTACTTCGTTTAGTAATTGTATTAACTGAGTTAATATAGCATAGGTATTATATGCCTGGCACAAAATAATTGTTCTATTAGTTGAGGTAATGCTATTAATAAAAGATTTGAAAGTGACAAATGCTGAAACCAGGTTAAAACTGCCTTAAGCCATTTGTAAACATGTATCACAGTTCAGGCTTCCCTGGTGGCACAGTGGTTAAGAATCCGCCTGCCAGTGCAGGGGACGTGGGTTCGGGCCCTGGTCCGGGAAGATTCCACATGCTCCGGAGCAGCTAAGCCCGTGCGCCACAACTACTGAGCCTGCGCTCTAGAGCCCGCCAGTCACAACCTCTGAGCCCACGTGCCACAGCTACTGAAGCCTGCACACCTAGAGCCCGTGCTCCACAACAAGAAAAGCCACAACAATGAGAAGCCCGCGCACCGCAAGGAAGAGTAGCCCCTGCTCGCCGCAACTAGAGAAAGCCCGTGCACAGCAACGAAGACCCAACACAGCCAAATATAAAAACAAATAAATTTATAAAAAAAGAAAATAACATGTATCACAGTTCATAGTACTTTCCCATTGTAGCTCTCATCGTATTGTAATCGAATCACTAATTTTAAAATTAGTTATTTACTCTCAGTTGCCTCAGATAACATATAAGCTTTGTGAGGGTAATGGTTGTGTTTTTAGTGTTCATAACACTATAGCAACAATGACCAGTAGAGTCACTGAACAAAATAGACACTTAATATATGTTTGCTTGACCTTTATATTTTACAGTTGAGGAATTAAAGGTAGATAAGCTAAGTGACTTGCCATAGGTCACAGGGTTAATGATACATAAAGCCACATTTAGAAGCCAGAGCAATGTTAGAACAGTCATTACCATCACTAGGGCTGGCTTCATGGGTGTTTGACTTGCACGGTTGCACAGGGCTCTGACTCAGAAGAGCCTTGCACTTTGTTTAGTACTCAACTGTGCTGTCATGAAATTCTTAATAATTTTTTTTATTAAAAAAAATTTATTTTTGAAATTCTTAGTTTTTTAACAAGGAACCCCACATTTTCATTTTGCACTGGCCCCTGAAAATTACGTAGCCTATCTTGACCATCATGCAGTCTCATAATTCAACCTTCAAAACAGATTCGAGGGTCCAGGACTGAAGAAAGCCTTCACAGATTAATGCAGGACTCTGGACTCCCGCTCCACCAGAGCAGCAGGAAGAGAGTCTTCCTTCCGTTCAGTTCTTCCCAGGACCATGAACATTCCTTGTTTCAGAGCTGGCGGGGCCAAATGACGGTGACGGTGCCCTTGAGAGAATGATGTTAGCAGTCCCAATCACCACAATGAGAAAGCACAATTGGTCTCATCAGATCCTTGAGGCCGTACCTGAACTCGTAACACTTAGATTAATAAATAACATCATCCTGCACATGAAATTCAAAGCGACATTTAGCAATTTCTGCATCCTCCTGTCTTGGAGCTTCTCTCTCCTCTAGGATATAAATGCTCCCTGGTTTCCTAGTGTGTCCTTCTGCAAAACTTCAGCAGGGTTTGTCTGTCTTGAAGAGTGCCCCATGCTCTGAGACTCCTACAGAGTTACTGACAAGGTAACAGTGGTAATAGTTGTTGACAAACCTGGATCTGCAGCAGTAGAACAGAGGACTAGCTGCACCAGCCTCCTGTTCTGCCTGTGCACAGTGCTATTCCTGAGCCATAGATGCTTCAGCCAACACTCCCAATCCCAAATATCTCCCAGACGCTGATCAGTTCTGATATTTTCACAATCTGGAGGTCATTAGTGAGCTTATGATATGAATCCCTAGTAAAATACAAATTATCCGGGCAAAAGAGTAAGCCAAGTCATGTATCATACTTCTCTTGTACTCCAGTGTAAATACTGTGTGCTTTCTGGAGTCTAGATTTTATAGTGATTGATTGCAATGCCAGAAAGAGAGGAGTGGGGGATGGTCAGGAGGAAAAATTGGGCCCTCAACGCTTCCCCAGCAACACAGTTACTGTTCTTCAGTCAGATCAATCTTCTCTGAATATATATTGCAAATCCCTTATAATTTCCTTGCTGGACCCCTTCCTAACATGGCTTTCTCTACTTCCCTTACTTTCAGCAGAAGACTGTGGCTCTTTTTTCCCAGGGAAAAGGTACACTAATGGGTGGACCTTCCTGTCATCAAACATAACACAACTACCTGTAGCTTCACCCTCCCATTCTGATGGAGACAATGTCTCTTCTGTATTGTCAGCTGTTCCATCTTTGGAGCTTTCATATCAATACTTAAACATTTTGAGCTTTTCCACTCTTAAAAAGAAAACCCAAAACTCATGGGTGGTAACCATACCTCCAGTTCATAATATATGGCTGTAACTCTATCCTTCATGGTCAAATGCTCAGAAGATTTCTCTAACCCTCTTTTTCCACTTCCCCCTTCACTGACCATTTGCACCAGTTGCACCACACACCATCTGGCTCTGTCCCCATCCTCCATGGTCACCTCCACTCATGGTGGCCTCCATGTGATTCAATACAATAGAGGCTTTTCAGCTTTCATTTAACCTAATTTCTTGGGCCAACCTTGACACTGATGAGTGTTCCTTGAAACACTGGGGTTTTTTGTTGTTGTTTTCTGGCTTTTTCCTTACATTTCTCTTGTCAATATTTCAATCTTCTTGTTCTACCTTTTCTACACTAATTTAAACTATTAGGAATTTTTCAGGACTCAGTCCCAAGCACCTTTTCTTCTCATTTTATTTTTTCTAGGTTATCTTAGTACAGTGCATACACTCCTATGACTTCATTTACTATCTTTATGCTAATAGCATATATTTCTACCACATATATTAATATTTCTGTCAAATATGTTTTTCATGACAAACTTCTCTTCTATATTCTAGGCCTATATGTAACCCTGACTATTGATGTACCCACGGCAAAGTCTCCAGACACCTGAAACTCAATGTGTCTAAACTGAACTCATGGTTTTCCCCTAAATATCTTTGCTTCTTTTCCTTCCAGAACTCCTTATGTCAGTAAATGATGCCACCATAAACTCCATTTTTCATGCCAGAAACATGGAAGTCATTCTTGACTCTGTACTCCTTCAGCCTTTGCTTCTAATCAGTTACTAAAGCATGATGATTCTGACTTTAAAATCTCTCTCAAAGAGATCTATTCTTATCCATATTCACCATTACTACCTTGGTCTGTATCACCACCATTTTCACTTCATCTACTGCAATAGCCTCCAACTGGCCTCTCTCATACACATTTTTCCCCTTCAATCTAATCTTTGCTTAGAAGCCAGGTATATGCTTTTCAAAGGAGTGCTAATCTCTGATACATCTCAGTTTAGAACTCAACTCAGTTTGGTAGTATCCTGCTACTCTTGACAGTGGCCTGAGACCCTAATCCAGGCTGTAACTCCTGGTGTGATACAGACCAGTGCCTGCCTCATCTTGTGTCACATTTCAATCCTCTACATACCAATCACAGTGGAACCTTGAACATGACCTGCTTATCCTTTCCTTAGGGCCTTTGCCATATGGTTCCATGTGCTTGTAACTCTCCTGTCTTCACCTGGTCACATCCCACTCATCTTTGAGTATGCCACTTAAAGAACACATTCTCAGACAATCCCACCCAATCTACTACCAGGCCCTTTCTTTATATTTTTAGAGTATCTAGTATTTCTTCTTGAGTACTTGCCAGAATTTTAGTTATTTGTATAGTATCTACCACAGTTCTTAGCCAAAGTGCTCCAAGAGGTAGAGATCGTATTTGTCTCCTCCATTGCTGTGAACCCTGCACTTAGCCTTACATCCTACACAAAGTGGGAGCTTCCTAAATATTTACTAACTGAATGAATGGACAACTGGAAACTATAGGTACTAAAATCCTGTTTTGGAATTTTATAAGGCAAAACCAGGATTGCCTTCAGGCTGGGCCTTGAGCTCCTAGAAATAGCAGAAGAAGGATTATATATACCCAGGAAAAGTGAAATATCTGGCTTCATAAAATTGTGTCAGCTTATAAACAGCCCTAGATCCACATTTTATGGGTACGCAGCTGTGCTGAGGGACCTCTCCAAAGATGTGACGGTAATAAGTGCACACTTCTCAGACAGCCTCTGCAGCTTGTTTCTAGTATGAATTGGTTTGTATTATGTCTATACATGTCACAGGGGTAAATCCCTGGGTCTCATCAGCTCAGAGTGTACCACACAGAATCACACAGAGACATTGGGAGACTGAGTATTCTCCTCCACAATGCTTTCACTCATGATGTATATTTCAGTGAGCTACAGGGATTTTCAATTAATTTGCTGTTATATTTATTTTCTTTTCTTTTCTGTTTTTTTTTTTTTTTGCTCTTTTTGAGATTAGAAACAACAACAGCAATGTCACTTCCAAAATGTACTGGAGATTGTTTTTTTGTTTAAAAAATAGAAATACTTCACTGCATGAGAACAGATGTTTAAATCACTTGTTCCTCCTTTATGGTTCAGCATATTACTTTTCTGAGAGGGCTAATTATATATGCTGTGGGACATTTACAGATTTAACCGTACCAACTTGTTTTCTGTGAAGCAATGTTGGTGAAAAAGTAATGGGGAAATATGGTATTTTATGGTATTGCTTCACCTCCAGAAACAGGAGGAGGATATGCAATATATTTTCTGACCCTGAATGTGCCTCCAAATTAGTAAATTAAATTCATGAAAATATAGATCTAAACTTTGTGTGCCCATTAGTTTTTATAGCAATGTTTTTTTTTTCTCCAAGAATCTGCTAATAGATATACGTGACAGACACAAACACTCAGATTCTTTTTTTTTTGGTTTTTTTTGTGGTATGCGGGCCTTCCTCTGTTGTGGCCTCTCCTGTTGCGGAGCACAGGCTCCGGACGCACAGGCTCAGCGGCCATGGCCCACGGGCCCAGCCGCTCCGCGGCATGTGGGATCCTCCCAGGCCGGGGCGCGAACCCGGTTCCCCTGCATCGGCAGGCGGACGCGCAACCACTGCGCCACCAGGGAAGCCCTAAACCCTCAGATTCTTATCATTAAAGGACAGAAAACAGCACCATAGTATTATTAACTTAATTTTTCCATTTCTCCCATATCCTTGTTTGTTTCTCCTTCTGTTTAATGGGATGTTTCTTGTTCATGGTCATTTCTTTTCCAGCTATACTAATAAGAGTTCAGGCAAGAATATATTTCTCTCTACTTGTTTCCATCAGTGCTGTTTACATTCCTAAAAGTACTTTTTTAAAAATTTTTTATTTATTTATTTTTTTATGGTACGCAGGCCTCTCACTGTTGTGGCGTCTCCCGTTGCAGAGCGCAGGCTCAGCGACCATGGCTCACGGGCCCAGCCGCTCCACAGCATGTGGGATCTTCCCGGACCGGGGCACGAACCCGTGTCCCCTGCATCGGCAGGCAGATTTTCAACCACTGCGCCACCAGGGAAGCCCCTAAAAGTACTTTTAAAAAAGTGTTACTGTTGACACTGACCCATGAGAGGTAATAGCACTCCCTGACTTTTTCTCATTTCTAGGAAGAACTTAGAAGCTACACATGGTCTCAACCAAGGTTAGAGCTTGGTCTGCTTCTTCCAAGGAAGACTGAGAAATCTTAAGATAATTTCCTACATCACTGAGACCACTTAGGGTTTAATTATGTATTCTATTGCATTTTTCATTGGCTTCATAGACAGAAGAAAAAATAGACTATAGGAAGGGGAAGGTCATTTATAGAATGAACACAGGATAAAATTATATGTGTTGAACTGATGATTACTCCAGTATTGAAAAATTTGCTAGCAAGAATTAGATATCATTTTCATGCATTCTACTGACAAATTTTAGTGCAAATGGTAAGGAAAGAACTTAGATAAAATACAGGGATTCTGGAAATATCCTGAGAACTCATTATTCTTTCTTTTCACAAGAATACTTCTGGCTCACTTGTCCAAATGGCTGTAGGAGATAGTAGATTGCTGGGTATAAGAGCATCTTTAGCTCTGGGGATTGATGAATCCTTAGGAAGAGACCTGTGAAGGGCTTTCCTTCCATGGGCCTGGTGAGACCATGGTAAGAGATCTTTTAAGAAAAGCTTATGGAGGATATTGGAAATAACCTGGCTTACAGAAATCTGTGGACCCCTGGGAATTTAGAGGGGGCAATGCTGAACCCATGTGTACGTGTGTGTGTGCGCACCCATGCACCCACAAGTGTCTGGATGGGCTGGTCTCCTTAGCCTTCAAGCGAAGGCAGAGCTGAAAAGGTGAACTGATAACCTCGAGGCTAGGAGAGTATGAGACTATTAGGTCACTGGTAGGATTTTTCCTGCTGTCTGCCTATTGGCATATCTTTAGCCGACAAAAGTAGACGGTGATTCAACTTCCTTCTGAGAGTTCCTCCACTTAGGGTGCTTCAACAACCAAAGCTGATTCCTAAAGAGATGACAAGGAAAAATAATCCCACTCTGAGGGACCCAAACATCCAGCAAAGGAAACTGAAATAGAGGAGAACCTCTGGAGGGGACAGATGAGGACTCAGACAACACCAGTATATAATAATAACATGGTAAGGAACAGCTATGACTATTCCAGTTAGGTACAAAGCAAGACTTTCTAAAATAAAAACTAAATGTTTGAAGTACAAAATTCAGTAGATGAGGTAAAGTATGGGATAATTGTTGTTAAGACCAGGATTAGAAGCCTGGAAGAGTGAGTGCAAGAATATTATCTCAAAGTACAGACCAAAAATATGAAAATAGAGAAAATTTGAAGAGATGTGAGATCTGGAGAATAGATTTCAGAAGTTTAGTACCCAAATAACAACAATTTCAGAAGGAGAAAAGGAAACTGATGGGAAATAGACAATAACTATACTAGTGACTAAAGAATGTTTCTCTGTGATAAAAGATTGCTTTCTACAGAATGGAAAATTACATTAAGTTTCTGGAAATAGTAATGAGAAAGACATATGCTAGCTCCTTGAACTTAAGGATAAAAGGAAAGAGAAGATGGTTTCTATTAATTTTGCCTATTTTCTGCGAAGTGACTTGGTAAGGGATAGGATGGTAAAACATTTTTATGAACAGTGACATTTAAATATTCATTTGTACAACTTTCTGAAGTATTTCTCTTTATACATTATTATTCTAATGAATTAAACTGTTTAATGAAAGGAAATTAAATGTCTCCAAAAAGTTAATCTTTTTCACATATACAATTTCCATTCTCATGTACAAATTAAATCATCATCCTAAAGGAACATTGTGCATAGTGCTTCATATAGATTATTTCAGCCACTTATGACTTCAAAGAGAAAAGAGAACCTGAAATTATAAAAAAGATGATGTTAAAAGCATAGTAATGATGAAAACGATAAGGTCACTGGTGCTGTAAATACATCTGTAGTTTTTTCTTTCATGGGGCTATTTTCATAATAGCAGGACATCAAGTACTTTTTATTATAATTCAAACGATTTGAGAAATAAATGTTTGGTACAAAATGATAACATTTTAAAACATATTCTACATTATAGTCAGCAAAAATATAAGTGTAAAATTAATGCTGGTGAAAAATAAGCCATAATGCTTAAAGCAAGCAGCTGCCTCTAATCCTGCTTCTGTTTTCCATGAAGTGTAACATTGGTCATCACAATAGAAATGCAGGTTCCCATTCTTTCCCTCTTCAGCTGCAGGGGTTTGAGAAACCAATCTTATTTCCCCGGACATCCTCTCATTTTATAAAACAAGAACAATGATGGTTTCTATGTGAGGTTTGTTAGAGACAGTGCCTATACAGCACTTATTATAAAACCTGGTACATTGTTAGTGATGAAAAAATATTAATGGTGATCATGACTAATGACATTATTGGTTTACCCACATGGAGAAGGGACAAGACCAAAGAATTTAGAAATAGACACAACTAGGTTGAAATTCTTCTCTGCCTCTTATTATCTTTTTGGTCTTGTGAAAATTAGTTAATTTTTCTGAGTCTCTTTTTCTTATCAGTACATGACAGGCTAATGAGTCCCTCTCATTACTGGATGAGGATTAAGTGAGATGAAAAGTGGAGGGGGCGGAGTCAAGATGGCAGACTAGGAGGACGTGGAATTCGCGTCTCCTCACAAAGAGGGCACCTACCAGGCACCCGTGGGGGCCCACAGGCACCTAAGGGGATGGGAGGAACCCCCAGCGACCGGGGAGGACGTGGGGCATGGGGGCAGTGAAGGGGGAGGAGAAGTGGAGGCAGGATGGGACTGGTGCCCGTGAGGGCGGCTGGGGGAGGGGAAGGGATCCCACGCCCGAAGGGGAAAATTGGGGAACGATTGGGAGGGCGGAGCATCAAAAGGGAGTATGGCCAGGTTTCCCCTGCCCACTGGGGTCCCCAGGAACCTGCTGAGATCCCAGGCCTGATCCCCTGCCTACCGAGGCCCCCTCCAGCCGCATAGGTCCTGAGGGAGTGGGAGGGAGGGAAGGGGGAGCAAAAGTTAATGCCGAACCTCCAGGACAGGCATCCCTGAGGGGCGGCTGGGGGAGAGGAGGAGTTCCTACACCCAGCGGGACTCACCCACGGTTAGGGGTCCAGTGGCCACGGGAGAGACCCTAGGGGAGATGGTGTGGGACGGGTGCGAAGGAATGGAAGGGAATATGGCCAGTGCTTTCCTTGTGCACTTAAGCAGCAGGGAGACTTTTGGGCTCCTGGGGCTAATCCTCTGCTCTCAGAGCCTCCCTCCTGGGGTGCAGAACCCAAGCCCCGCCCCTACACCCCCACCCAGGGCCCTACCTCTACATTCGGAGACGCCCTCTGAGACCCCCTCCAACACGTTGGGCCTAAACCCCACCCACACACCCACACTCAGGGCCCAACCTCCAAACTCCAGAACTCCACCCTCTGGAGGCCCTCCTTTCCACATGGTGCCTCTCCCCCTCCACGCAGGTCCTAAGCAGAGGCCCCACCCCATGCTTGAACGTCGCCCTGCCTAGGCCCCACCCCCAGGGCCTTTTCCGGCTATGTTGGTCCTGAGTATAGGCCCTGCCCCACGCACAAATCTCAACCCCAAACCCGCCTGGATCCAGCCCCATCCTAAACCCCGCCCCTGCCTAAGTTCCACCCCTGCCTAAACTCTGTCCCCATAGCCAAGGCTTTTTTTTTTTTTCCCCTCTTTTAGATTGGGGTTCTGTTTTACCTTGTTGATTCATTGTTGTTGATTCTTTTATATTTTTATTTTTCCTAATAGATCTTTTAGTTTTCTAATTTTATTTTATTCTTTATACTTTGTTATTGTTCTCTCCTTTTGGCTTGTCCCCCCCCAACTTTTTTTTTCTTTTTTCTGATGTAGTTTTACTTTACCTTGTTGCAGTTGTTTCAATTATAGTTGTATTTTTCCTAATATATTTTTATCTTTCTAATTTTATTTTGTTTTTTATTCTTTG
>NC_041215.1:128660561-128711785 GCF_002837175.3 Physeter macrocephalus | reverse complement strand
AAGGGAGTATGGCCAGGTTTCCCCTGCCCACTGGGGTCCCCAGGAACCTGCTGAGATCCCAGGCCTGATCCCCTGCCTACCGAGGCCCCCTCCAGCCGCATAGGTCCTGAGGGAGTGGGAGGGAGGGAAGGGGGAGCAAAAGTTAATGCCGAACCTCCAGGACAGGCATCCCTGAGGGGCGGCTGGGGGAGAGGAGGAGTTCCTACACCCAGCGGGACTCACCCACGGTTAGGGGTCCAGTGGCCACGGGAGAGACCCTAGGGGAGATGGTGTGGGACGGGTGCGAAGGAATGGAAGGGAATATGGCCAGTGCTTTCCTTGTGCACTTAAGCAGCAGGGAGACTTTTGGGCTCCTGGGGCTAATCCTCTGCTCTCAGAGCCTCCCTCCTGGGGTGCAGAACCCAAGCCCCGCCCCTACACCCCCACCCAGGGCCCTACCTCTACATTCGGAGACGCCCTCTGAGACCCCCTCCAACACGTTGGGCCTAAACCCCACCCACACACCCACACTCAGGGCCCAACCTCCAAACTCCAGAACTCCACCCTCTGGAGGCCCTCCTTTCCACATGGTGCCTCTCCCCCTCCACGCAGGTCCTAAGCAGAGGCCCCACCCCATGCTTGAACGTCGCCCTGCCTAGGCCCCACCCCCAGGGCCTTTTCCGGCTATGTTGGTCCTGAGTATAGGCCCTGCCCCACGCACAAATCTCAACCCCAAACCCGCCTGGATCCAGCCCCATCCTAAACCCCGCCCCTGCCTAAGTTCCACCCCTGCCTAAACTCTGTCCCCATAGCCAAGGCTTTTTTTTTTTTTCCCCTCTTTTAGATTGGGGTTCTGTTTTACCTTGTTGATTCATTGTTGTTGATTCTTTTATATTTTTATTTTTCCTAATAGATCTTTTAGTTTTCTAATTTTATTTTATTCTTTATACTTTGTTATTGTTCTCTCCTTTTGGCTTGTCCCCCCCCAACTTTTTTTTTCTTTTTTCTGATGTAGTTTTACTTTACCTTGTTGCAGTTGTTTCAATTATAGTTGTATTTTTCCTAATATATTTTTATCTTTCTAATTTTATTTTGTTTTTTATTCTTTGATATTGTACTGCTCTTTTTTCTTTCTTTCTTTTCTTTCTTTCTTTCTTTTTCTTTCTTTCTTTCTTTCCTTCTTTCTTTTTTTTAACCATGCAATGAAGCTTGTGGGATCTTGGTGCCCAGGCCAGAGGTCGGGCCCAAGTTCCTGTGGTGGGAGCTCCGAGTCCAAACCACTGGACTAACAGAGAACTTCAGACCCCAGGGAATATTAATCAGAGTGAGGCCTCTCGGAGTTCCTCATCTCAGCACCTCAGCACCAAGACCTGGCTTTATCCAGCTGCCTGCAAACTCTAGTGCTGGGTGTCTCAGGCCAAACCACCAGTAAGACAGGAATACAGCACCACCCATCCAAAAAAAAAAAAGAAAGAATTGACAAAAAAATATGTTACAGATGAAGGAGCAAGGTAAAAACCTACAAGAGCAAATAAATGAAGATGAAATAGGCAACCTACCTGAAAAAGAATTCAGAGTAATGATAGTAAAGATGATCCAAAATCTCGGAAACAGAATGGAGAAAATACAAGAAACATTTAACAAGGATCTAGAAGAACTAAAGAGCAAACAAACTGTGATGAGCAACACAACTACTGAAATTAAAAATACTCTAGAATGAATCAATAGCAGAATAACTGAGGCAGAAGAACAGATAAGTCAGCTGGAAGATAAAATGGTGGAAATAACAGCCAGGGAGCGTAATAAAGAAAAAAGAATGACAAGAATTGAGGACAGTCTCAGAGACCTCTGGGACATTAAATGCACCAACATTTGAATTTAGGGGTCCCAGAAGAAGAAGAGAAAAAGAAAGGGTATGAGAAAGTATTTGATGAGATTATAGTCAAAAACTTCCCTACCATGGGAAAGGAAACAGTCAAGTCCAGGAAGCACAGAGAGTACCATACTGGATAAACCCAAAGAGAATCACCCTGAGACACATTAATCAAACTATCAAAAACTAAATACAAGGAAAAAATATTAAAAGCAGCAAGGGAAAAGAAACAAATAACATACAAGGGAATCCCCAAAACATTAACAGCTGACATTTCAGCAGAAACTCTGCAAGCCAGAAGGGAGTGGCAGAACATATTTAAAGTGATGAAAGGGAAAAACCTACAACCAAGATTACTCTACCCAGCAAGGATCTCATTCAGATTTGATGGAGAAATTAAAACCTTTACAGATAGACAAAAGTTAAAAGAATTCAGCATCACTAAACCAGCTTTACAACAAATGCTAAAGGAACTTTTCTAGTCAGTAAACACAACAGAAGACCTACAAGACCTACAAAAACAAACCCAAAACAATTAAGAAACTGTTAATACAGACATACATATTGATAACTACCTTAAATTTAAATGGATTAAATGCTACAACCAAAAGAAATAGACTGGCTGAAAGGATACAAAAACAAGACCCATATATATATTGTCTATAAGAGACCCACTTCAGACCTAAGGACACCTACAGAATGAAAGTGACAGGATAGAAAAAGATTCCATGCAAATGGAAATCAAAAGAAAGTTGGAGTAGCAATTCTCATATGAGACAAAATAGACTTTAAAATAAAGACTATTACAAGAGACAAAGAAGGACACTACATAATGATCAAGGGATCAATCCAAGAAGAGGATATAACAATGGTAAATATTTATGTACCCAACATAGGAGCACCTCAATAAATAAGGCAAATGCTAACAGCCATAAAAGGGGAAATCAACAGTAACACAATAATAGTAGGGGACTTTAACACCCCCTTTTCACTGATGGACAAATCAACCAAAATGAAAGTAAATAAGGTAACGCAAGCTTTGAATGACACATTGGACAAGATAGACTTAATTGATTTTTATAGGACATTCCATCCCAAAACAACAAAATACACTTTCTTCTCAAGTGCTCATGGAACATTTGGATAGACCATATCTTGGGTCACAACTAAAACCTTGGTAAATTTAATAAAATTGAAATCATGTCAAGTATCTTTTCTGACCACAATGCTATGAGACTAGATGTCAATTACAGGAAAACCTGTAAAAATACAAACACATGGAGGCTAAACAATATACTAATAAACATCCAAGAGATCACTGAAGAAATCAGAGAGGAAATCAAAAAATACCTAGAAACAAATGACAATGAAAACACAATGACCCAAAACCTGTGGGATTCATCAAATGCAGTTCTAAGAGGGAATTTTATAGCAATAAAATCGTACCTCAAGAAACAAGAAAAGTTAAAAAAAACAATCTAACCTTACACCTAAAGCAATTAGATAAAGAAGGACAAGAAAACCCCAAAGTTAGCAGCAGGAACTAACTCATAATGATCAGATCAGAAATAAATGAAAAAGAAATGAAGAAAACAATAGCAAAGACCAATAAAACTAAAAGCTGGTTCTTTGAAAAGATAAACAAAATTAATAAACCATTAGCCAGACTCATCAAGGAAAAAAAGGGGAAGATTCAAATCAACAGAATTAGAAATGACAAAGGAGAAGTAACAACTGACACTGCAGAAATACAAAGGATTATGAGAGATTGCTACAAGCAAATCTATGCCAATCAAATGGACAACCTGGAAGAAATGGACAAATTCTTAGAAAAGCACAACCTTCCAAGACTGAACCAGGGAGAAATAGAAAATATAAACAGACCAATCACAAGTACTGAAATTGAAACTGTGATTAAAAATCTTCCAACAAACAAAAGCCCAGGACAAGATCACTTCACAGGCGAATTCTATCAAACATTTAGAGAAGAGCTAATACCTATCCTTCTCAAGCTCTTCCAAAATATAGCAGAGGGAGGAACACTCCCAAACCTATCCTTGAGGCCACCATCACCCTGACACCAAAACCAGACAAAGATGTCATAAAAAAAGAAAACTACAGGCAAATATCTCTGATGAACATAGATGCAAAAGTCCTCAACAAAATACTAGCAAACAGAGTCCAACAGCACATTAAAAGGATCATACACCATGATCAAGTGGGGTTTATCCTAGGAATGCAAGGATTCTTCAGTATATGCAGATGAATCAATGTGATACACCATATTAACAAACTGAAGGATAAAAACCATATGATAATCTCAATAGATGCAGAAAGAGCTTTTGACAAAATTCAACACCCATTTATGATAAAAACTGTCCAGAAAGTAGGCATAGAGAGAACTTACCTCAACCTAATAAAGGCCATATATGACAAACCCACAGCCAATATTGTTCTCAATGGTGAAAAATTGAAACCATTTCCTCTAAGATCAGGAACAAGACAAGGTTGCCCACTCTCACCACTGTTATTCAACAAAGTTTTGGAAGTTTATCAACAGCAATCAAAGACGAAAAAGACCTCTGCTGAGACTTGCTGTTCAATTGCTCCCTCCTTCCTAAGGAGGCTCAGGGGCCGTGGGGGGTAGGTAGGCTGAGACCCCACCACCAAAGGTCAAGTAAGGTCTCCCTGACTGAGGACTTCACCCCTTGATTAAAGTCACTTCTGCTTAAAAAAAAAAAAAAAAAAAGAAAGAAAAGAAAAAGAAATGAATCCAAATCAGTAAAGAAGAAGGAAAACTGTGATTGTTTGCAGATGGCATGATACTATGCATAGAGAATCCTAGAGATGCTACCAGAAAACTACTAGAGGTAATCAATGAATTTGGTAGAGTAGCAGAGGATACAAAATTAATGCACAAAAATCTCTTGCATTCCTATATACTAATGATGAAAAATCTGAAAGAGAAATTAAGGAAACACTGCCATTTACCATTGCAACAAAAAGAATAAAATACCTAGGAATAAACCTACCTAAGGAGACAAAAGATCTGTATGCAAAAAAACTGTAAGACACTGATGAAAGAAAGATGATACAAACAGATGGAGAGATTTGCCATGTTCTTGGATTGGAAGAATCAACATTGTGAAAATGCCTATACTACCCAAAGCAATCTACAGATTCAATGCAATCTCTATCAAACTACCAATGGCATTTTTCACAGAAGTAGAACAAAAAATTGAACAATTTGTATGGAAAAACAAAAGACCCCAAATAGCCAAAGCCATCTTGAAGAAGAAAAATGGAGCTCAAGGAATCAGGATCCCTGACTTCAGACTATACTACAAAGCTACATTAATCAAGACAGTATGGTACTGGCACAAAAACAGAAATATAGATCAATGGAACAGGATAGAAAGCCCAGAGATAAACCCACACACATATGATCAACCTGTCTTTGATAAAGGAGGCAAGAATGTACAATGGAGAAAAGACAGCCTCTTCAATAAGTGGTGCTGCAAAAACTGGACAGCTACATGTAACAGAATGAAACTAGAACACTCCTTAACATCATACACAAAAATAAACTCAAAAAGGATTAAAGACCTAAATGTAAGTCCAGACAGTATAAAACTCTTAGAGGAAAACACAGGCAGAACACTCTATGACATAAATCACAGCAAGATGCTTTTTGACCCATGTATCTTCCAGAGTCTGTTGGTGCCAGGCCAAAGCAATCAACAGTGATAAGAACACAATATGAGCTGATCCATAAGGTGGTAAAACTTATTGCATGAATGTGTGGGCAGATGTAGCAAATCCACATACCAAGCAGTGGTTCTAACAAAGGCTCTCTCTTCTAAACATTTAAGAGCAGACATGGTAAGACACTAGAAAAAGAAGGTTTCAGCAGGAAGAAAGTTTTGATGGCTTCAGGCCATCAAAAGCCATTTGATGGCTTAGTATGACAAATTCTCAGAATTCAGGGGAGAACTTCAAGGAGCCCCAGCTAACCTCAGACTCAGCTTTCCCTTCTGGGGCTTCATAAAACCCGCTGAAGAATGACTTTCATCACGTTACCACTCCTCTTGCAGCCATCCCGAGTTCGTCACTCTCCTCAGAACATCTATGTCCAGCCCCTAAGATGGGGTCCGAGGACATCGTTCTCTACAAGTGGGTCTTTCACTAACTTAACGACTCAACTACTCTCTTCATTGTTCTGGAAACGCACTGTGGGCATCTCACCTCTGTGGCTCTATTTCTGTTGTTCACCTCTCCAGAATGTCCTTGATATTCCAATCTACCAACACAAACCCTACCTCCAGCATATGATTGTGAAATACACAAACATAAAAACTGTGACAAGTGCTGTGAAGGCAGAGTCTCCCAGGGAATATAGAACAGAGAAATGCACTCTGTCTAGGGTATCAGGAAAGGCTTTACCGAGGAAGTGACTTTTGAACTGAAATCTGAAGAATGAATTAGTTTTATGAGAGAGGGGATGGAGAGGAAGCCATCTCAATCAGTGGTACCAGCCTGTGCAAAGGCCCTGTGGTAGGAGGAGTGGAAAGAAGGCCAGTGTGGCTGGAGAGACAGCATGGAGAGGAGTGAACCTGGAGAGGTGACCCCTCCTTAAGTCCACAGTTCTCATGATCTCTCTGGATCGGGGTTGCCAGATAAAGTGCAGAATGCCCAGTTAAATTTTTCAGATGCATAAGATATGTTGTATGGGACATACTTAGGCTAAATACATTAAAAAATTATTTGTTTATCTGAAATTCAAATTTAACTGGATGTTCTTTATTTTTATTTGCTAGCATCCTTACGCTGGATACAACCAAAGGACATATTTTTCTACATAACTCATTTGTATTCTCTACCACAACAGGTCTTATTTTTTAGCTGGCTTCAGTTCTTTCCATCTCTCATGGCCTCAATCAGAGAACCTCAGAGCAGGAAGAGTCCTAGAAATCAGGTAGTCTGACCTTCTAGCTCCACAGATAAGAACAGGAGGCTCTTTGGAAGAATCAACATTGTGAAAATGCCTATACTACCCAAAGCAATCTACAGATTCAATGCAATCTCTATCAAACTACCAATGGCATTTTTCACAGAAGTAGAACAAAAAATTGAACAATTTGTATGGAAAAACAAAAGACCCCAAATAGCCAAAGCCATCTTGAAGAAGAAAAATGGAGCTCAAGGAATCAGGATCCCTGACTTCAGACTATACTACAAAGCTACATTAATCAAGACAGTATGGTACTGGCACAAAAACAGAAATATAGATCAATGGAACAGGATAGAAAGCCCAGAGATAAACCCACACACATATGATCAACCTGTCTTTGATAAAGGAGGCAAGAATGTACAATGGAGAAAAGACAGCCTCTTCAATAAGTGGTGCTGCAAAAACTGGACAGCTACATGTAACAGAATGAAACTAGAACACTCCTTAACATCATACACAAAAATAAACTCAAAAAGGATTAAAGACCTAAATGTAAGTCCAGACAGTATAAAACTCTTAGAGGAAAACATTGGCAGAACACTCTATGACATAAATTACAGCAAGATCCTTTTGACCCACCTCCTAGAGCAATGGAAATAAAAGCAAGAATAAACAAATGGGACCTAATGAAACTTAAAAGCATTTGCATAGCAAAGAAACCATAAACAAGGTGAAAAGACAGTCCTCAAAACGGGAGAGCAACTGACAAAGGATTAATCTCCAAAGTTTACAAGCAGCTCATGCAGCTCAATATCAAATAAACAAATAACCCTATCCAAAAATGGGCAGAAGACCTAAACAGACGTCTCTCCAAAGAAGATATACAGATTGCCAACAAACACATGAAAAGATGCGCAATGTCACTAATCATTAGAGAAAGCAAATCAAAACTACAATGAGGCATCATTTCACACCAATCAGAATGGCCATCATCAAAAAATCTGCAAACAGGGCTTCTCTGGTGGCGCAGTGGTTGAGAGTCCGCCTGCCGAAGCAGGGCGAACAATAAATGCTGAAGAGGGTGTGGAGAAAAGGTACCCTCTTGCACTGTTAGTGGGAATGTAAATTGATACAGCCACTATGGAGAACAGCATGGAGGTTCCTTAAAAACTAAAAATAAAACTACTATATTACCCAGTAATCCCACTATTAGCAGATACCCTGAGAAAACCATAATTCTAAAATAGTCATGTACCACAATATTCATTGCATCACTATTTACAATAGCCAGGACATGGAAGCAACCTAAGTGTCCATTGACAGATGAATGGATAAGGAAGATGTGGTACACACATACAATGGAATATTACTCAGCCATAAAAGGAAACAAAATTGAGTTATTTGTAGTGAGGTGGATGGACCTCGAGTGTGTCATACAGAGTGAAGTAAGTCAGAAAGAGAAAAACAAATACCGTATGCTAACACATATATATGTAATCTAAAAAAAAAAAAAAGTTTCTGAAGAACCTAGCAGCAGGACAGCAATAAATATGCAGACATAGTGTATGGACTTGAGGACATGGGGAATGGGAAGGGTAAGTTGAGAAGAAGTGAGAGAGTGTCATGGACATATATAAACTACCAAATGTAAAAAAGATTGCTAGTGGGAAGCAGCCACATAGCATAGGGAGATCAGCTCGGTGCTTTGTGACCACCTAGAGGGGTGGGATAGGGAGGGTGGGAGGGAGACACAAGAGGGAGGAGATATGGGGATATATGTATACATATAGCTGATTCACTTTGTTATACAGCAGAAACTAACACAACATTGTAAAGCAATTTTACTCCAATAAAGACATTAAAAAAAAAAAGAGAGTGCTTTTCATTAAAATCATATCAGAATTGAAAAGGCTCCTCAAGGTGTTATATACTTATTGTTTCTCCTGGGAGGAGTTTAACAAAAAAGGTTTGTGGTGAGGCAGGATGACATAGTGGTTGTGTGTATGGTTTGTGGACTAGGACCATCTGTGTTCAGACCCCAGCACAGCCACTTCTTTCTATAGGACTTTGAAAAATTTCTCAAATGTTCTCCACCTGTTTCCTCATCTGTTAAATTCAGATAAGAGAAGGGGATTCTTCGCAGTGTTGTTGTGAAGACCAGGTGATGAATATATCTGATGTACTTAGAACCATACCCAGAACATATTGTTCTATAACCATTGATTATTTGGGTACTTGTACTATTTTTACTACTATCTGCCAAAAATGCTTATTGAACTTTCATGTATATATCACTCTGACATGCAGAAACAGCAAGTTAAAAAAATACTAATTTATCATCAGAAACCTGTATTTCATTCTGGATCAGTCACTTACTGGGTATGTAATCTTTGATATGTTACTGTGTCCCTCCTTGAGTGATGATGTTTAACTCCCTGACTAAAAAATGGGACTAATCCACCTGATTGTCTTGAAAATCAGATGCAATTTTACAAAAACATAAATATTGAGCTTGAAATGTGATGTGCACGTAAAAATAGTAGTGATGATATGCATAGAATAGGTAAGCAACAAGGATTTGTTGCATAATACAGGGAACTATGTTCAATATCTTGTAATAACCTATAATGGAAAATAATCTGAAATATATGTGTGCATATATATATATGTGTATAAATGAATCACTGATGTACAACTGAAAATAACACAATACTGTAAATCAACTATACTTCAATTAAATAAAGTTAAAAAGATAGTAATGATAGGAGAAAGTATAACAGTAGCAATAAGAGTAAGAAGAGTAATTTAGTTAATTATAGAGAGAAAATAAAATCACAGAAAGTTAAAGAAAGAAAAAATAATATTTCATGTCAATGTTAGCATTTAGTCTAATTTTTTCAAAAAATTTTAAAATTTGCAAATTCTTTTTTTAATCTGTTTTAAACATTTGCATAAAGGGTATCACACTATATATAACCTTTTGCAAACTTTTTTAATACTTAGCATGACTTTTCTTTGATATTTATTTAGCTTGATGCACATAGGACTAGTTCATTTTCTTTAAATTTAAAAATAGAATTTTGCTGTATTATCAACCACTTTATTTATTCCTGACCTTGCTGAGAGACAGATTTTAATTTTGCTATGACAAATTGTACTGCAGTGAATATGCTCATACAAATATCTTCCGTACATAGGTAAGAATTTTATCATAAGTAAATTCCTAGTAATGGAATTGCTGGATTGCAGGGCACATGTATATATGTTTTTATTAGATTTTACCAAATTGCTTTCTGAAGTGGCCATCTGTCTTACTGAGAATAACAAGCAGAAATTTTTAAAGCTCTATAATTTTTTTCCTGTATGTTTATCCTTAAATAAAAGGTCATTGTCAAGGGCACTGAGGGACACTTTATGCTCATCCCTCTTCACTGTCCATTTGAATGCTGAATGTTGTGGAATTCATAATATTGTTGCTCTGCTTATTAGAATTATGTTGAATGCAGAACAAGTATAACATTTTGTGATTATTTTGTATACATGTAACCCTTTATATAAAGTGAGTCATTAATTCCTTGGGATATAACTTCCTATGGAAACACTTTTATGAGAAAACCAGATTTGACTTGCATCATTTCACTTTATGGTGCCTTTTGTTAAAGAACCTTAATCATCTGCAAGTATAATAAATTTCTGTAGCTAGAAAATATCTAGTAAATGTAAAAAATGCAGAATAGTTAAAGAGAGTCCATGAAGAAAACAAAATCATTAGGAAGGAAGGATGGATAAATGAATGGATGAATGGATACATGCATAGAAAGACGACAGACTTGTAATGAAACAAGTATAGTAAAATATTAATAGAATTTAGGTGGTGGCTTTAGAGGTATTCACCACAAATTCTTTAAATTTTTTCTATATATTTGCATGTTTTCTTATTAAACTGTTGAGGGAAAATAAAAAGATAATGGAGAAAACAATCCATAGAGAATATATGTGTCATTAAAGCAGATGAAACTTGAACTAAAGTAACTTTAATAACTAAACCCAATATAATAATAATCAAAAGAAAAAATGTTATTTTCCCTAGGTATAGACATTTCTGCTAATGCAATTTCTATTCCAAGATAGCCCGTTGGTTCTTGATTGAAATTGAAGCAATCAAAATCAACCACTATCCATTAGTTTCAAAACATACTTCCTATTCCTTGTAAATGGATTCTACATTCTTGGCAGATATACTGACTAATTCTGTATATACAGTAATCAGTGTATTGGGAAGTTCTACCCAGAAGCATCAAACTTATTCATTTACCTGTTTTTGGAGCCTCTGCAGGAGAACCTCCTACTAGGTGAATCTACTTTACATGAATTTCTTTCTTTTCTTTCTTTTTTTTTGTAGGATAGAAAAATAACTTATTGAATGGGTTTCAAAACATCATTTTACAGCAAAAACTGATTTTTATTTCAAGTTTTTGCACTGTAAGTAAATAAGAAAAATGCATCTATTGAACAGAAAACCGTGATAGAGTACCTCAGTCAGGATCCCAGCAAGAGGAGAATGGCACATTTACCAGGGTAATTGAGGAGAGCTTAATAAAGAAACTGTTTGCAAAAATGAATGTAAGCTTAAGAAAACAAAAAGCAATGGTAAAGCAAGGAATGACAAATCAGATGTGAACAATTATCACACCTAGACCCGAAAGGGCAGGAGGAGGAAGCAGGTACCAGTTATAGTGATGGAGAGGGCCCCCTGGTGGAAACTGTGTCCTTTTGTGTAGTAACACAGCCAACCCGCAACAGGGGGAGGACAGCCTGGGAAAGGGTACCCCAGTCTTTCTCTTCTCCCATCCTACAAACACCTGCCACTGTCTATGAACAGCTGAACCTATTAAGAAGTTAGAGAGCCTGTTGATATCGATACAAGACTGTAAAAGTCAGCAGATGGACACAATTTGAGTACTTAGCTAGGAGATCAAAGCTACCCAGCGCATAAATCTCTTACAGATTACAAGAATTTTTATACTTTTAAAAAGTCTCAATATCTTTCTTTGTCAGTGAATTTTTAAGGATAAGTAGATAAACAGTGAGGACTTGTTATGTCTCTAGAAATGTTATTTACCATAATGTTATACATATTTACCAAATGGTTCTATCTAGAAAAAATCTAAGACTTTCAATTAAATAAACACTCAACATCAGTCACTTAAAAAAAAATCTTAGTTACTGAGTAAAGGGTGCACAAAAGGACAGAAGAAAGTAACTCTTCAGATGATGGGAAGCAAGATCTAACTGGTCCTTCTCCCTCAGGTCATTATAAGTAAAACTAAAACTTTTTATGTTCTTTAGCTTATTTAACACATCAAATTTTGGTAAGCAAGGACTAATTATTGGTTTTACTGATTTATTTGGTCCTGAGTGACATATTCAAAATACTAAACTTAGTTGTAGCCAGATCTTGCTAAGACTACAAGATTATATCTAATTCATCTAAAATCTAATTCAAAGCATATTCAACATCTAAACTGAAGCATATTCAGCATGACTTTCATCTTATTTTTACAGAATTTCACATGAAGTTAAAAATATTCTGAATAATACTGTATAAAATAATTGTATACAATTATTTTAATGTGAGATTGAACTAAGGAAAATGAGTGGTTTGATTTTTAAAGTTTTTGTATGTCCTGTAAAATACATCCTTAAAATACTGTCTGTGTTTGAAGACCCATTGACTACCTAAATATCCTCATACTTATTATTAAGTTGGAAATATGAACTGGTGCAGCCATTCAAGAGAAAAGTGTGGTAATATTTATGAAATGCTATAAAATAGGCATAAATTTTAACCCATTAATTTTACTTCTGAGAATTTATCCTAAGAAAATAACTAGACATTTAGACCAAGATTTATGTATGCAATTTTGTTCACCCATAGAGAAAATGAATGGTAAGAAATTATCAAAGAAATCATGGAAGAAAAATTTTCAGGGCTGAAAGAAAACTCAAATGGTCTAACTGAAAGGAATGCTAAGTAAGATGAATAACAGATACCCACACCTAGACATGAGATAAATATTCACAGCTTCATGGATAAAAATAAATTTTTTTAAAGTTTCCCAAGGAAAAAAAGTGCTATCACCTTCAAAAGAATGAGAGTCAGACTAGGTTCATACTTCCCATTAGAAAACACTGATTGCTCGAAAACAATGGAAGGGTAGTTTGAAAATTCTGAGGAAATGTAACTCTTAACTCATTATTATATACAAAAATAAATTTTGAATCAAATGTGAGTATAATTGAATGAGAGCATAGACAAATGCCTTGTCTCTACATCCTAACACATACAACCTCCACTTCAGGGAGAAAAAAAAGAGTAGAAAATCATATGTTGACTTTAAACTGGAAATGAATAAGAAAACTCAGAAATGTCTGAGTTTATCTGGAAATGACCAGACTAATCTTTCTGTCATCCTGTACAATAGGAATTCAAGAGAAAAGTAAAATTCAAGTATAAAAAAGTTATTTTTTTTTCTTTTTTCACGACTGAGTTTGTGGCTTGTGAAATTCATAGCTATTAATATTACCATTGCTAATAGTAATTATTTCTGAATACTTACTATCTGTCAGATAATTTGCTAAATGCCCTAATATAAAAGCACATTGAATCCTCATAAATTTTATGGGATTTAGGTATTGCTGATATTATCTCCAGTTTATGGATGACAAATTAAGGTTCAGGAAAATTAAGTAACTTCTCAAAGTCACATATTTAGCAAGTAGTAAAGCCTGAATTAGAACCAGATCTTTGTGACTCTCAAGACTATTGTCTTGAACATCGCCGCAAATTTTGACTAAGGTTCAGCTGACTGTCCTCTAGAAACAGTACATGTACCTTCTTTGATCTCCTAATAATTCACTGCTTTCTTTAATATTCCCATTTTTGTGTGTGTGGAGAGAAATAATTAGAATCTTTTCAATCTGTAACTCCAGAACCTTCCTGGTATTCTCCTTCTCAATTCTCTCCCCGAAGCTACGTGACTCATCTCTTCAAAATCTACCCTATGCTGATAATGTCCTAGCATTCCCTGTTTGTGCTGATAAGCTTGCATTGAATAAGTACCTATGTAGGGGCATGCAGAGTTGGCTGAATTCATACCCAAGGGCAACTTACTCTGCCAAAACCTTTCCAAAAATCCTGGGAAAATGTTGGAGGGCTACTGTAAGTATTAATGGAAAAATGGTGAAAGGATATTTCAGCAAAAGAGAAATACATTGTTGTTTTCTACTAATAAAAGCAAACACTGAACTTTATGGAGCTCAGCATGTCTAAAATTGATGATAGCACACTCTTGGATAATAGGCCCTTTATCTTCCATGAACATTTAAATAATGATTAGACCACCTGTTCTTCCCTCTTTCACCCTCCTCTCTGAACTCAGACTCCATCCCCAACTTGGTAGAGTGGACATGGAAAGTTCTGTAAGGATTTCCTTTACACTGCACAAGCCTAGTGCCAGAGGTATTTTTTTTTTTTTTTTTTGCCGTACGCAGGCCTCTCACTGTTGTGGCCTCTCCCGTTGTGGAGCACAGGCTCCGGACGCGCAGGCTCAAAGGCCATGGCTCACGGGCCCCGCCGCCCCGCGGCACGTGGGGTCCCCCCGGGCCGGGGCACGAACCCGCGCTCCCTGCCTCGGCAGGCGGACCCCCAACCACTGCGCCACCAGGGAAGCCCTTTACAGGTGATTCACGAACCCGTGTCCCCTGCATTGGCAGGCGGACTCTCAACCACTGCGCCACCAGGGAAGCCCTGTACCAGAGGTATTTTGAAGCTCAATTATATTGCTAATCTTAATGCAGTTTGAATGTCTCAGTACTGAGTTAAGTCTACAGCTGAAGGTTGCTTGCTCACTGTCTATCTTATTGTGTATTTTTAATCTCAGATATTTAATTTTGTTTTTGCCTATAAGTAATATTATAAACAAATGTGTGTATGGCATGTAACAAAGAAAAAATGATCTGTTTTCCTAGTTTACCTAATTCCGTATTAATTAAACTTTCAAAGCGTATACCAAATACAATCATCCTGACATTTTCGTGGCCCTTATTTTCTGTTTCACAACTCCCTGCTGAGGAAAACCTTACAATTCTTTCTACTACTTCTGGTTTTGCTTACTTTTATATTTTCCATAACATTATAGTCACTGAGAGGGAAGCCGATTGAACTTGCTTTCACTTGGGTAGGAATCATTTGATCTAAAGGCACTTTCCTATCTAACTTTGTCAGAAATAATATCAACTTTGTAACTGACATTCTGCAGGCTCTTGCAGCTACCTGCTAATGCATCTTCAGAGACCTTCCAAAGCAATGTCAGAGCTATCCCGGAAGTCTCTCATATATTCTCTGAAAGAAGATCACTATGCTCTCTGCTCCACTACCACTTCACATACCTTGTTCCCCTAACCCTCATCTATGTTTGCAGCTTGATTCTCATCTGTGGAGTACTATTGTGGCCTCCAAGAGCTTCCCAGCCATCCAGCAACCTGCCTCTGCTTAAAGCATTACCATTTTTGTCGATCAGCTGGTTCACGAAAATTTACAGAGCACCTACAAAATGCCCAGCACCGATGTATATATCAAAGATGATAGCAAATGTCTTTCTCCTGTGAGTCTTACATATCAGTGTAAGGTGCTGGGGACAGTATAATGAAAGACAAACCTCTCCTTATCACCCCAGAAAAAATCTCTTCACAAAAGTAGAGAACATTTTTGTTATTGAATAATCATTAAACCAAAATGTGATGTGTGACACAGTCCATCCACAAAAACGAGATTGCAAAGACAGAAAGAAATCCCATCCTCCTGTGCAGTTAAGCAGATACAACCTATCGCGTGCATGCTTTCAAGAGAAACAAACTAGTCCTTAACTAAAAGGATGTGACAGCATCATTCGTCATAGCTGGTCTATCCTCAATTTATTGGTAATTAAAGTAGCCACCTGTTTTGCAAAAGTCTTTTAAAAAATAATTTTCTCACATCGCTATGACCTGAAGCAGTTTGCAACCTGGAGCCAGCACCCACTGAAGTTAGGGTCTTAGCACCCCAGGAAACTATGGATTGAGGCATTATATTCCTTGATGATTACATTTCAAAGAAATCGTTCCCAGGTCCTTAAGGAAACATTCCTGACTTGTAAAATTAACAGAAGATCAATTTAGCTTTATAAAAAGATTTGCATACATTTCAGAGAAACAGGGAAAGAGCTTACAACTACAAGTTTTCTAAAGTAAATGCATTAAGAAGCAGAAAGGAGTCTCTTCCCTTATTTTCAGCAGGGTAAATTAAATCCCTTATTTTTCACTTGTATTTGCTCTTGAAAGGGACATAAGCCATCGATAAGTAGATGAAAAGATGAAAGAATGAACATATTTAAAAGTAAAATGTGTTATAAAACTTAAATAAGCCAATGTATCTGGGAGGTACTTTGGGTAGAATATCAAGGGTGTACTGTCTGAGGACGTGACATTTGACTTGAGACCTGAGAAGACAAATGTGAAAGTTCCAAGCAGAATAAGTAAATATCAAGGCCCTGAAAGAGGAACAAGAGTGAGTCGTTCAATGGACATCAAAAAGCCAGTACCACTGGGATGTAGTGAAATTGGAGAGAGTAAAGAAGACAAAGGTGGAGAAGAAGGTTGGGGCAAGATCAAGACTTTGTAGACCACAGAATGGAGCTTAGATGTTCTTCTGGTTGCAGGGAATGATTTCAAGCAGGGGAATGACAGGATCTAATTTATGCTTTAGAAAGATGTCTGCCCACTATGCAGCAGATGAACTGTTTGGAACTGCTGATGGTGGTTGTATTGGGGAAAGAATGCAGTTAGAGAAACTGGAGAAGAAGCTGTTGTGAAACTCCAAATAAGGGATGAGTTTGCTGGCACTCTGGTTGCTGCAATAGAGGTGCTGAATTCTGTGACAGATTTGCAATGTAATAGAAGCAAAAGAACACATTGATGGATTGGATGCACCCTACATCATGTAGATTATGAGGCAAAGAATGAACCTAAGCATGATTTCAAGGTTTCTGGTCTGAGAAACACGGTAGGTAGTGGTGCCATTTATCAAAATGGTGTACACTTCAATTGAGCTAGATTTTGGAGGAGAGAAAAATTATGGTATACTTATTAGACATTCAAATGGCAGTATTAAGCAGTAAAAGAGTCTGGAGCTATAAGGGGAGTGTGTATTTACATTTCTTGTTCCAAGTTTGCTGTGGCTTAATATTTCCCCTGGGGATTACTAACGCCTCTGCTGGGCACCTACGTATCAAGGTGGCAGGATATTCTACTGCCTATGGGTGTTGAACAAATCTCTATTTTTGCTGTTACTTTCCCTTTATCAGGTTCAAAAGCACTGTTTTTAGGTGCCACAATGTATCAACAAATCTGAATTACAACCTGTATGCCAAATTTAATATCACCCCTCCTGATCATTCATGATTCTGCCTAGATCAAGCTTATTTTGCCATCTCTGTTTTTTCTTTTCTTTTCTTTTCTTTTTCTTGGTGAATTCTTTCAGATTAGGTCCCTGTACCCAGCATGACCTGGTTCAGCTGGATCTCTGCTCTGGGTATCTCAAATCTGAAATCATTTTGGCAGAGTTGAGGTTCTCTCTGGAGGTTCTGGGCATGAATCTTTTTCCAAGGATTCTGACAATTAAGTTTGTTAGCAGAATTCAGTTTATGGGGTGTAGGACTGAGGTCTGTTTCTTTGCAGGCTCTCAGCTTGGAGTCATTCTCACCTTCTAGAGGCAGCTCACATGGCCCAGCTTTGGCCCCCTTCTTCCAAATTCCAAGCCAGCAGTGAGTTCTTCCTAGTCTTCAAATCTCTCTGCATCTCCTTTGGCCTCATCTCTCCTCTTTTGACCTCCTCTGATGTTCTCTTCTGTAACCAGCTGGAGAATATTCCCTGCTTTTGAGGGCTCTTGTGATTAGATTGGGTGTACCAGGATAATCCCAGCTATTCCCCTTGTTTTAAGAACTCTTATGTGGTAACCCTAAATCCAACAGGCAAATTCCTTCAACAGGACTAGATTCATGTTTAACTGAATAACCAGAGGATAGAAATCTCAGGAGGAAATTTTTTAGAAACATGCCTACCCAATTCCTCAGTCCTAAAAGGGTTTTTTTTTGAGCTGACCCACCAATTCTTTAGTCCTACACAGATGTGTCTTAATCTCAGCAGCTGACAGCTTAGCGCCCAAATTAGGACGGCAGCTACAATCACATATTATTCATTCATTTATTCATGTATTTAATAAGTATATTTTGAGCTCTTTTCATGTTTTGAGCACTGGAGATAAGGCAGCAAAAAGATAAATGGATCTTTTGTTTAGCATGTAGTTTACATGCTAAGGATAGATGCTAACAGATGTCATTTTTGATATCTTAATAAGACTGGTAGTCAGAAAATAGAGAAACTTTGACTAAGCAACAGATGTTCCAGCTTGCTTTTAAAACATTAGTCTGAAAATGATCAGATCAATGTTTTGGTCACTTGCCTGGTGCCTCTCTTTGCCATTATCTCAACAGGAATAGCAGAAATAACCTCACTCTCCACATCCTTTGTTTTTCTTAAGCTTAAGGTCTATAGCATACAGTTCATCCATCTGCAGAATAATTTGAGGTAGAAAACGCTATGTACTCCAAGAGAATTTGACCCTTCGGATAACCAGCAGGCACCTAGGAGACTTACTTTGCAAACAGCAACAACCTCTAAGATTCCCAAAGACACAGATAAGTGGATTCAGAATGGAATTAGTGGTCTTTGGGGTCATATGGAGCATACAGAGAAATCTAAACGAGTCAACCTTTTTAAAGAGCTAAAGACGGCTTTGAGGAGGAGTAGGTGATGAAAGAAATTTTGTTCTGACCTGCTTTGTTGTCAGGTCCCTGGTTTGAGCCTAGAATTGGAGCACATTTCCTGAAGTGGCTATTCTTAATTCATCTCAGACCCCATCTGAGCCCCCAGCTGTTATTCTTCTGCATCCACGTGATACCATACGCACCTCACAAGTTGACATTTCAATGACAAAGTACAAGTAAATTTATTATCCTATCTCAGAGGACAAACTGGTTAAAAACAGAGAGCAATCCTACCACACTGCCCACAAACTATGTAAGTTAATTTGCCTACATCAGTGATTTTATGTTAAGGTTTGCATTCTGTTGGGTTCCTTGATATCACTCATCCTACAAATAGGAGGTATAAAGAAAGGAGCTTAATAAACCTTGAGAACAGATTGATTAATTGGATTTAGATGGGTTGAATAGTTTTGTTTTGTTTTAATGCCACAAATATTAGGCATATTTAATTTATAGTAAAGAGGAAGGAAACATGGAGGGGAGGCACATGAAAGGCAAAATGTCCTCAGGTTTCTGGAGGCATTTTGCTTTAACAATGAATGGCTGTGATGGCTTTGCTGACTGAGAGGTAAAGGGCTTGGCAGGGTTCCACAGTTCCAACTGTGCAATTGTCTTTTGAAATGATGAGTGGTTTGAAAACATGGTATTTAGAAATCCCAGCGAACTTCCCTACTCCCCTTCACCCCAGTCTTTCAAAATCTTTTTGAAATGAAGGCAAGAACCAAAGTCTGATAAGGGCAACTCATTTGAGCAAACTTTTATTCAGTCTTTACTAAGTCCCAAGCTCTATCTTGAAATGATCTTGAAGTTCCAGATCATTCCAGGGAGTTAGTAGGAAAATCTGCACTAAAAGGCAGAAATAATACCTGGTGAAGACTGGACCACATCTGGATGACCTGTCTCTCCTTCCATGTTTCTTTAGAAGCTAGACAATCCCTCCAGAAGTGCCAGAAATTGTTCACGTTTCATAAGAAGATTCCAAGAGTAAATAGTTAAATAAGTGTAACACTTGCTGATGTTGACCATACAATAAGCATGTTGCTTTTTGTATTTTCATTTTTAAAAGACATTTGTTTATTTAAAAATGGGTGGGAGAGATATGCTATTCTTTATCATAAGCATTCAAAGGATTGTATAATTAGTAGTTGGAGTCCTTCCTTTCCCTCCACCTCATGATAAAAGTTTGAGAGTCATTCATACACTATTGATTTGTAAGTCAAGCTTAGAGAGAGGCTTTCATTCCCACATGAAGATAAATTTCAGTCAGAAAAAAAAAAAAATCCAAGATGCCTTGTATACTTCTGTTCCTCACTGTTTTCTTTCTCCTTTGCCTCACTAAACTTTTGTACTCAATAATTTTTACAGGTTAATAGAAAGAAGCAGGTCCAGAGTGGTAAATAAATGCGATTCTGTAATATATGCAAACATAATGAAGGTTATGCCCTGGGGATTTTCCTGAGACAAAAATTATAAGAGCTTATTATTTATTTGAGAAGAGAGAAAAAGCAAACAAAACATGAGCAACAAAGGAAGACTGGGTTGTTTGGTAAGTTTTATTTTGTTTTATTTTCTCCCAATACTCTCCTCAGCCCTAGAGACAATTACATGACTGTTCCTGAGAAAGACAGAGGTAAGACCTATGAATGCTCCTCACTTTGTTGTCTGCACTTGTGGTAAGATATCTGGACATACATCACCCACAGAGTGGCGGGCTGTCCCCAGCTCACATGCAGAGGAGGCTGACATGTTCTAACATCCATTTCCTCTTGCTCATCTCCAGCATAAAGCCTTCGGAAACTGAATCCAGCAGGCTCTGAGTAATCTCAGAGTTGAGGTTTATCAGTTCGGTAGAAAGGGTTTCACTCCAGTATCCAGGCAAGGAGCATTACACAACCTCACGACCTTTGCATACAGTTCCACCTGATAAGAAATAACTTTTCTCAATAATCAAATTCATATTGGACTTGTGCCTCTACCTTGCATTTATTGACTTCTGACTCTATACAACTGTTACACTTGTTCACTAATATAAACAGAACAAAATGCCCTCCACTCCAGCAGGATAAACCCTACTGGGGGGACCTCACGTATTAATAGATCAGTGATTAGAATCTACGACGTGGACTGAGAATTGCTAAAGGTCAAGTATAAACAAAATAGTATGGGAGCATGGAGGCATGTTTGATGACCCAGGAGTAGGAAGACCAGAAAAGGTTTCATGAAGGATGTGGCAGCGGGATTAAACCTTTTCAATCACATAACCATAGACTTATGTGATTCAAAAGATTAGAAAAAAGGCATTCCCAACTGGAGATTAGTGATCGGAAAAATTCAGCTGTGTGAAAGCACTTTTAGTGTTAGGAAATTACATGTGTATCAGTGGTATGATGGTTAATTTATGTGTCAACTTGACTAAGCCACAGTATCCCAATATTTGGTACCAATCCTGGGTGGATCAGAGTCATTTAACGGTAGAACATCAGTGGACTCTTAGGGATTTTAGATTACACAAAATGCACATGCTGGGAAGTTATTACTAACTTCCAGTCCCACTCTCCGAGTCCAGATGTTTACTGCCTGGATCACTCCAGTTCATCTAGCAGCAGGAATTCAACATCCTGAAAGTATCATTTAGGTATTTCTCACATGAACCTAAAAACCAGTTAGAACCAGCTGCATCTTCTACTCCCTCCCTTTTTTCTACTTCTCTTCTCTTTCTAAAAAAATTAATTAATTAACTATTTTTTTAACATCTTCATTGGACTATAATTGCTTTGCAATGGTGTGTTAGTTTCTGCTGTATAACAAAGTGAATCAGCTATACATATACATATATCTGCATATCCCCTCCCTCTTGCATCTCCTTCCCACGCCCCCATCCCACCCCTCTAGGTGGTCACAAAGCACCGAGCTGATCTCCCTGTGCTATGCAGCTGCTTCCCACTAGCTACCTATTTTACATTTGGTAGTATATATAAATCCATGCCATGTCTACTTCTCTTCAATTCAAATTCCTCAATTCCAAATTCCTGCTCAAAAGCCAACTGGGTGAAACCAAATTTACTACTGCCTAACTTGAAAAAAAAAATAATACGTGTAACAAGGCTGTTACCTCTGGATACTCCCAATTTAGAGTTCTTGGGATGCCAAACTGACATGAGAGCCCAAGTGGGGTTGGGAGGGCCCCTTCTTCAATTCATTAGCACCCACTGTCCTTCGGGGATACAGCAACAGAATTTTGCAAAGGCCTTCTTGAAAATATTTGTCAGCCTCTTCCTCTTACTCCTATCTTTAAAATGTTCAACACCATCATGTATGGTCCCTTGTGATGAAGTTTTCTTCATTAAATTTAGTCCCATTAAGATCTGAAAGATAAATGTCCTATTTCTATTCATTTAGTAGTTGATTTTTAAAATTTTTAAGTGACATATTGAACCAAGCATTTTTATCATCATGTAGCTAAAAATCTCCTTTTATCTTAAGATAATAAACAAACAGGCACTCAGGCATTTTTAAACAAAGGTTTTCACTGAAGGCATTTTAACATAATATAGAAAAAAATGGAAAGAACCTAACTTTGTAACAGTATCAGAGTTTTCTAAAACAAATATATGCTCCAATTAAATTGAAAAGGTTAAATAAATGTTCATATACTTTTATGATGGATATAATATAACCCAAACATCATAATAATTTTCTAAAAAACTTAAGTGCTAAATCATTTCCAAGAAATATTTAATGGGAGATGCAGGACACAAATGGTATATATTATTTAATTGCAAATATGCATATATGTGTCTTTATATATTTCATGCTAAATTAAATAGAATACTTCCTTATATTATGAGTAAAAAGATTGAACCAAATATACTAAAGGAGGCGATGGTGATTTCTGTTTGGTGAAATATTTTTTGCATATATAATTTTCAACTTTTCACATGGCTCATATATAGCATTCATAATCAGATAAAAATAATGAATGTGATTTGGGGAAGGGGCAAGTTAAGAGAAAGCAGTGGAAGGGACAGTTACTATGAGGGATTGCCCTCATTACATTAATATAGGAACTATTTTGCCAAAAAGTGGATGGTACCTGCTTATAATTCACGCTTTTACTCGTAAATCTCCTGCTTTATGGTATCTCTATTAAGGATTCAAGATGCATCAAGTTCAACCACCAGAATGCAGTGAGAGAGGCAGTAGACCATGGTGAAGTCAGACAAGTATAAATTAAAATTAAGCTTAGCAATGTCACTGAAATTATCAGTGAACCTGGCAACATTCAACCTCTGAGTCTCAGTTTCCTCATCTGTGAAATGGGGGAGTAATATCTACCTTATCAACTTTTTAGAAAAATTAAAATATAAAAAATAATATAGGTAAAGAGAAGAGCTCACTGCCTGGCACAGTTTCACTTAATGGTAATGTTAAAAGTAGTTGAGGGGCTTCCCTGGTGGCACAGTGGTTGAGAATCCGCCTGCCGATTCAGGGGACACGGGTTCGTGCCCCGGTCCGGGAAGATCCCGCATGCCGTGGAGCGGCTGGGCCCGTGAGCCATGGCCGCTGAACCTGCGCGTCCGGAGCCGTGCTCTCCAACGGGAGAGGCCACAAAAGGGGAAGGCCCCCGTACCCCAAAAAAAAAAAAAAAAAAAAAATTAAAAAAAAGTAGTTGATGCTATTATTCCGTCTACTTTAGAATTAACTTGTCACCATGAAGCCACTCTGCAAGAATGGGGAGGTACCCTTTCAAGTAAAAAGCGTAATGGTCATAAAAAGAACAACAGTGATAGCAATGCTAACTTCAGGCAGGGCTTTGGCTGTATGTTTCTCCATATTGTGAGTCAGCATTGAGTTTGCAAAGTTGCTTGGCAAAAATAAATAAATAAATAATAAATGGAACCATATGGTTATAGCAAAAAAAAAAGTTCTGATATTGGCACTTTCTTTGAATAAATACATCAGTTATCTCAGCCTGAGAAAAAGAATGAAAGCTTTTAAAATATTAGTAACTCAAATCTCAGGCAATGAAGTGGAAATAAAACACAAGTGTAACCACTAATTGGAAGCTATTTCAGCAAAAGTGTTTAGAGGCCTTTGGTCGCAGCATCATACTGTACATTACTCACTTTGCATGAGACAACAAGGAAACACTAGATGACCATTGACTACGCATGAGGTGCCACTGGGAGCTGAGGGCACAAGATAGAGCTTATTGGTTACTCAACCTTTGTGATTTGATCTATATTCATATTCATGTCTTATCAAATGGTAGCAGACTATTTATTCCTTTTGTTATCTCTTATTTTCTACATAAGCGTATTAACTAATTATTTTTGGAGATAACATCTAAGACCCAAAATATAACCAATAAAAAAAAAGATTTTCAAAGCAGTGAAGGAGAGTAGAGTAACATTTATAAAAAACTATGTACAACATGAAGAGCTAGACCCTAATCTCCATTTACAAATAGGAAACTGAGTGACAGAGAGAGGGTAACTTAATTTATTCAAAGTTCTGAAGCTACTTAGTGGCAGAGACAGAAGTCTAAGTACAAAAGTTCTGCTTTATTACAAAGGTCTTGATCCCCTCCCCCAAACTAAGTATAAAATGCCAAGTCCTTCCTATCTGCATTGCTGAACAGTTGTGGACAGCTCTACATTTACACACATGTGAGACAATAGATAATGAGATATAGTCAACAGTTTTCTAGTCGGCTTAACCTTTCAATTATTTTGCAAGATGTTAATATGCCCCTAAATATCTTTGATGTTTGTGTTATTAAGTATCTAGGAAACTAAACTGCAAAAAACCTCAAGTATCTCCAAACCCAATATAACAATAGCTCTTATTTCATTTCATGTACAGTCTTCATAAACTGTTCCATGCATAAAGCAAATTCATACAGAATATTACAAGTAAAATAATTTTCAGCCTTCTGGGGTTTCCTTAAAATCCAGTGAATCATCTGTGGCCACGCACAAGGGCAATCTGTGCTTGGTCTGAACACATCAGCATTGCAGGAATGCGACCAGGAGGACTGAAGATGATACATCTACCTTATTTTTATTGGATATTGGAAATTATCTCATGAGGAAAAGGGGAATACATGACAGCTTTAAAATCCAAACTGAAAGCTTATTTATTTTGTTTAACTACTAGTCATATACTTGCGCACAGTCACAAAATATGATCCTTCTCAGATTCCCTTTTATTGGTGCTTCCTTATTCATATATCACCCCATCCCTGTTCCTCCTTGCTTTGACTTCCTGAAAATACAAATGTGATGATTTGAAGAGATTTCATAGATCTTTAATTTAAAGAGAAAATAATAATATACCCCACTATTACTGAGTTTTATCTTAATTAAAGTATGGCATAGTGGTAAAGAGTATGGCTTATGGAGTCAAACTGTCTCTGAATTCTGTTCTGCAATGTACTAGCCATGTGACCCTGAGCAAGTTCTTTATCCTCTGATTTCTTTAGTTTTTATTTATTTATTTTTTTTGTGGTACGCGGGCCTCTCACTGTTGTGGCCTCTCCCGTTGCGGAGCACAGGCTCCAGACACGCAGGCTCAGCGGCCATGGCTCACGGGCCCAGCCGCTCCGCGGCACGTGGGATCTTCCCGGACCGGGGCACGAACCCGTGTCCCCTGCATCGGCAGGCGGACTCTCAACCACTGCGCCACCAGGGAAGCCCTTCTTTAGTTTTTATAATCTGAAAAATGGACATAATAATGTTGAGAAGATCAAAAAGCGAATATTCCATATGTTTAAACACTGAGACTTTCATTTTGGACTACGAGAGAACCTGTGATTGGATATAATCCAGACATACAAAATAATCTACAGATTAACCATTAGGATAAGTTTATTTGAAAAGTCACTAGTCACAGGGTCAGTATACAAAACTCGATTGTATGACTGTAGGTTAGACATGTATGATTAAAATTACAAGGACAAATATTCCATTACACTAATGTTTAAATACATCAAATAAATAGTAAATAAATGTAATGAGAGAGGTGTAAGAACTCTACACTGAAATATATAAAACATTAGTGAATGCTTCGCTTCTGGTACAGCCAAATAAAGTCTTTCCTACAGACAACAAACCTAAGTGCTGAAGGGAAAAGTCTGAAATCACAGGAGTGCAACAAAAACAGATTTTGAATGGGAGAAATCCGGTACAAAAAGAACACGGCATGGCGTCTGATTCCTGTATTTTAATGGATTGTATCTAACGGCAGCTACAGTCAGCAGCAGGCAGAGCAACTAAAACTCCAATAGAGCACTCGCAGGACCAGAGGACTGAGTTTCAGTACTCCCTGTGCTTTAAAACTTATAAAATATTCACATTAGGGTTGTCATAATCTTCCGATGAATCAACTCTTTTATCAATATAAAATGTCTTTTTTTTTTCCTCTGGCAATACACATTTTATTGCAAAATACCTTAGCTTAGCACATTTTGAGGAGGTATGGAAGGAACCATTAGGGGTGTTCTGGGTTGCTAGAATATTTTGTTTCATGATCTGGGCACAGGTTACATGGGAGTGTTCAGTATGTGAAAATTCATCAATCTATAGTCTATAACCATTTACTTTTCTGTATGTATTTCATGCTTTAATAATGTTTTGAAAACATTTCTTGTTAAACAGTGTTCTAAAAGTGCTTAGAGTTGGAGCTGGCAGAACCCATGGAAACAAAGGTTTATTCAGTCTGAGAGCTACAGTACCTTAGAAAACCTACAGTGCCAGCACCTCATCTGCTGGATTAAGGAGATTCGACCCAGAAGGAAGCAGAGCTGTGCCTAGGACAGAGCCTGAGCCCAGCTGCTCCACCTAGGCCAGAGCTCGCAGTGTTTGGTTGCTATGCTATCAGTGCTATTTACCTTGGCATTTCCAGAGGGTGTGAAGGGAAGTGGCTCATGGACCTTTCTGGTCTTCGATAAAAGCAGACAACAGAGAACAAAGCTGCTCTCCTTTATTTGTCCTCTGAGTTAGCGTTGTCCTCAATGATGCCCTTATTCTGTTTTCAAAAGGTTTTCCTGTGAAGTCATTTTCTCCCAGGAAGAGCGCACTTGCATGATCGGGAAAACATTAAAATGGAAGAGGGGTTGAGAGATTTTGTCAAGAAAATAATGCCTTGATCACAAAAAATTCTCACTGACAAAGACTAAGGAATAATCCCTAAAGCATCATCTAACTCTGATAATACTTGCTTAATTGTGAGTTGGAATATGGGCACACAAACCTTAGATAAAAAAACAGAGGATATTTAGAAAAGAGCAACTTATGGAGCTGAGGCATCAGTGTTTTGACAGAGGAAGGCAGCGTGGATAAAGTTTAGAAGTGGCATTTCATCATTGTACCTTTGCGTTTTTTTCAATGAGTTTTTAATCATTTCCCCAGAAGTAAAGATATGATGATGAATGTCCTACGGCATTCAGATTGCTATAACAAAATACCACAGATTGTTTATAAACAACAGAAGTTTATCTCTCACAGTTCTGGAGACTAGAAGTCTAAGATCAATGTGCCAGCATGGTCATGTTCTGGTGAAGGCCGTCTTCTGGTTGCAGACTGCCTGTTTCTCTCTGTGTTCTCACATGGTAGAAGAGGTTAGGGATGTCTGTGGGGTCTCTTCTATAAGGGCACTAATCCTATTCATGAGGGCTCCACCCTCATGACTTAAGAAATTCCCAAAGTCCCCAACTTCTAATACCATCATGTTTGGGGATTAAAACATCAACATGTGAATCTGGGTGGGGGATACAAACATTCAGACCATATCAATGGGTATTTTTGTGAAAGCCAGACACTTAGCATTCATTGTGCAATCATTATATTAATTGTTAGCGTGAGAAAATAATATCTCACTAAGCATCAAGCAGTACTGCTGGGCAACTGTTCATTCACTCAGTGGGTTGGATTGAATTTGGGCATCAACTGTGATACCAGTGGCTCCCTTTAGAGCCACGAGAGGTGACTACACACATAGCACAACCTCAGCTCACTCTGAAAGCTGCAGCATTTCCATGGGTGGCTGCTATGGAGACAGAACTAACAATGAGTGCAGCCTGGCCATAGACTTCTGAGAGTGCTTTCCAGCTACCTCTCCAGAAATGATGGTGTCAAGCATCAATATAAAATAAATGGGGCCTGAGATGAAAATTCACAAAGCAGGAGTCACAAAAGGTTTGGCTGAGAAAATCAAAGTTCATCGTTAGGTAAGAGAGAACTCAGTCTCAGGACACAGCCAAGATCAAAGTCAGTGCACGTCAAAATCACCACACTAAAATTCAGTGCCAGGCTTGCAATTTGAGGAAAGATAAAATTGGAACAGGTGAGCAGCTAAGAAAATAATGGAAAGCTGTTTTAGCTATTAGTGCGTTGATTTTGTTTTTTGTAAAAAAGCAACCAGTAGCATCATCTCTGAGGTTGTATAATATGGGAAGCAGCAGTGGGTCACAAGTGTCCAGAGCTGATGCTCAGGCATTGGCAGAGTGTGTACTGAAATCCATCTGCATAACATTCTCACCCGGGGAAGGAGAAGGCAGCAAGAGAGTAGAGGTGATTAGTCTAAAGATTCTGCTGCACCCCTATACCCACTCCCACTCACCATCTATCTTAATTTCAACCCATAGCACCATCTAACCACTGTGAATCATTTCTCTAACCAGTGTATATAACACCTGTATAGTCAATTTCCTGCATTATTTTTTGTTTTATTTTAAAGTGGATCTGGAACTTCTGATAGAGGCGGTCCATGGATTACATTTTGAGAAGACTTTCTTTAAATATGTTTAAAGTCTCAAATCTATCCATATTACAGTGCAAACATTTTGGGAAGACTTATTTTGCTCACAATACACATAAGAAAGTAAGTTTTCCCTACTAATTGGTAGTCTGAAACTAAGTGGATCTGATTGACTTACCAAATTATGTCATGAGCTGTGCAAATAGATTGCCAAAATATGTAAGGCACGTTGTCCCTCAGCTCCATTCAAGGCTCTGATTCCAGAAAATCTTAGGCAAAGACTAAGGAATAATCTCTTAATGGATTTTCCAGACTTCCTTGCCAGTTAGGTTCTGGTTTGATTTTCCATTGAGAGGTACTGGCAGGACATTGGAAGAAGAAAAAAATGGATGAATATGGCAGTACTTCTAGGAGTTGAGCACAACAAGGTGTGTGGGCTTCTGAGCTTCTATTCAGTTGCACGGGTGTAGTTTCAAAGCAGCAGCAATAGCAGTGACATTGTCTCCCGTGGAGCAGGGACAAGTGAGAGCTGGACACCAGCCCAGGGATAGCTACAGATTCCACCTCTCTGGGTAAGCCCTTCCTGGTTAGGGCTCCTCTAGTGGCCTCTCTGCCCCATTCACTCCACCAGCCCTTCTGACACCTGTATAAGCAATTCCCTGCATTACAGCCCTCCCTGCCTGAAAGACCTGGAACTGTTTCCTATTCTCCTGTCTGGATGCTGACTGTTACAGTTGGTAAATTATTAAATTATTTCAAGCTATTTTTCTCAGCAATCTGCCCTATACCTTTAAGAAAAACCAGGAAAACAAAAAGGATATATAAGGAAAAAATGTGTTACTTCCCTTCATTTTTAAATAAAAATGTCATGCAGTCATCATTTTGTAGCTTATAAATTATTTCCAGAGATTGTCTTATTTAATCCTCACATTAATACTGGGTATTCGATTTTTTTTAAATCACCATTTGCTTCATAGTTAATGGAGAATGTAAGTTATTTGCCCAAGGTCATACACAAAATGGCAGAAGTACAACTTGAGCTCTGATCTTTTAACTCTGTTCTCTCCAAGAACAAAGCCCTTTCTCTTAAAATTTCTTCACTAATTTAAGAAAATCACATTTAAAACATAAATCCTTAGGTTTTATGAATTTTTCTGATCCATAAGAAGAAAATCTATACATCAGCCCAAATGCACATACTTTACCCATATGGTTACAGTATTTTCTTGTTTGGGCATACGTGAGAGTAAATTCTTTCCCTGGATCTTAGCATCTTAAGATAGATGGATGTAAATATGACAGAATGAAATAGTAAAAGTTCCTTTCTAACCATCAAATTCTTACGCTTCTGTGACTCTAGTCAGTGATTCTTAATTGTTCATCTCAGTGGCGTGTTGTTGAGGAAAATGCAAAATTTTAATTATTTGGGATAATGAGAGACAGCATGCAGCCTCCACAGATAGTGTCCCAAGCTTGCAGAATTTTTTCGCACAAGATCACACTTATCCATTGTGACAGGTTACACCATTTCCCATGACGATGCACCATCTGGCCCAGGGAAGAAAACAAGTATGGGCTCTGTTGTTGTTTAAATATGATGCTGTTTTCAAAGCTGAGATTCCATAAATATTCACCAAGCCATAGAGGAGACTCATAGGTCCTTTTAGATCACAATCTTTATTTAGATTCATGGTCAGGCCATGGAAAGGGGTAAATATCAGCAATTGCATTGTCCTGAAATTATTGAACAATCACTTTATTTTTAAGTGATAGTAATGATAATTTACAAACTGAGGACATAAAAAGTTAAAGGGAAGTTTTCTTGGTTTTGGTTTTGGTCAATATAACTCTATGAGATTGCTTGTATATGAAGACATGTAAAAAGGCATATTAAAATGTCCCCTTATTGACACAGATTTATTGCCACAGATAAGTATCTCTTGTAAATGCTTTAACAAGATATCAATTGCTTTTGACTAGAACCCTAACTTGCGATGATTTTTACAGATACCCTGTCAGGAACACAGTATGATACATTTTAGGCAATTTTCTAGTAAGACTACTAGAATAAAGCAAATGACATTCCAGTTAATTATTTTTGTGAAAGTGTTATTTTTTTATTCCTTAATTTTGCATTTTCTCTTTCCATTTTCCAAAGTTGAAACCACACGGAAGTTTGAAAGTTTATTGAGGGAAGAGAAACATAGGGGGATTTTAAAATACTTTCCCAACTAGAGTTAGACTAGAGATACACACCATCTCTCTTCAAAGGTCATTGTGAATATTTAATGAGATGGTCCAGATAATGCTCTAAGCAAACTGGCCACACATAATAAATATTAAATACATTAAAATTAATCAATATGTAATGCAAAAGGGTAAGGTGAAATGTAAATGAAAACCTTATGTAAAGGAATAGATTTCATGGTAGCACTACACATCTTAGTTTCCTCTATTTCTGTTTGGGCAGCTGCTGGGCTCAATTCAGGGAACTCAGGCAGGCCATTGATTCAAGAATGAAGAAAGCAGAGTAATTGGCTCTTTGGGTCATTCAGCAATCTCACTCGATGTTACACAGAGAAAAGAGAGTAATGAGCAATGTGGAGAGACTAAACCTTGACCAAACTCCTAACCTGAAGCTTCCAATAAAGCAAAGTTCAATTCAGATCAATCAGTAATATTGAGTAACTAGTATGTCCCTTTTCTTGTGCAACAGCAAGAGAAAGTGTCACGTCTAAGATTTCTTAAATTTAAGTTTGCTTAATAATAATATTTTGTTTTCTTAATATAATTGAGTCCAGAAAAATCATGTCTGAAAAACATAGTAGTCACCTTAAGACAGAAGCAAAGGAAGAGCAAGTTAAGCACAATTGAAGCAGAAGAAAGAATAATAAAGATCAAAGGTGGAAATCAATAAAATAGAAAACAAAAAACCCATAAGGAAAATCAATAAAACCAAATCTGGTACTTTGAAAATATTATAATTGATAAACCTCTAACCTCACTAAAAATCAGGAATAAAAGAGAAAAGACACAATTACCAATATCAAGAATGAGAGAGGTGATATCACTGCAGCTTCTACAAATATTGAATGGCTAATAAGGAACAGAATGAATAAATTCAACCATTTGGATGAAATGGACAAATTCTTTGAATGACACAAGCAGCTCAAACTCACTCACAAAGATATAGATAATCTAAATAGCCCTATAAATATTTAAAAAAAATTTTTTTTTTAGTTAAAAACCTTCCCAGATAGAATACTCCAGGGCCTGGTGGAATTTTATCAAATTTTAAAGAAGCAATAACACCAGTCTTACAAATGTTTTTTTGGAAAACAAAGGAGAAGTGAACATTGACAACCTCATTATAAGAGATCAGCAGACCCTAACTAATAAAACCTGACAGACAGGACAAAAATTAAAGGAAAGAAAGAGAGAGAGAGATTGCATACTATTTCTCTTATGAATAAAGAAAAAAAAGTTTTTAGAAAATATTATCAAGTACTGGTGTTGTGGGCTGAGTTGCGTTCACACTGAAATTCATACGTTGAAGTCCTAATCCCTGTTACCTCAGAATGTGACTGAAATTAGAGATAAGATCTTCAAACAGGTAATTAAATCAAAAAGAGGTCAATAAAGTGGGCTCTAAACCAGTATGACTGCTGCCCTTATAAGAAGAGGAAATTTGGACACAGACATGCACATAGGAAGGATAATGAGAAGACACAGGGGAAAGACAGTCATCTAAAAGCCGAAAAGAGGGACTTTCCTGGTGGCGCAGTTGGTAAGAATCTGTCTGCCAATGCGGGGGACATGGGTTCAAGCCCTGGTCCGGGAAGATCCCACATGCTGCAGAGCAGCTAAGCCTGTGCATCACAACTACTGAGCCTGTGCTCTAGAGCCTGTGAGCCACAACTACTGAAGCTGGTGTGCCACAACTACTGAAGCCCATGTGCCTAAAGCCTGGGCTCCACAACAGGAGAACCAACCGCAATGAGAAGCCAGTGCACCTCAACGAAGAGTAGCCCCCGCTCGCTGCAACTAGAAAAATACCACGCACAGCAACGAAGACCCAATGCAGCCAAAAATAAATAAATAAATAAATGTATTAAAAAAATAAAAATAAAATTGGACTTCCTCGGTGGCGCAGTGGTTGAGAGTCCACCTGCCGATGCAGGGGACACGTGTTTGTGCCCCGGTCCGGGAAGATCCCACATGCCGCGGAGCGGCTGGGCCCGTGAGCCGTGGCCGCTGAGCCTGCACGTCTGGAGCCTGTGCTCCGCAACGGGAGAGACCACAACAGTGAGAGGCCCGCGTACTGAAAAAAAAAAAGAAAAATTTTAAACAAGCCAAAAAGAGAGGCCTGGAACAGATCCTTCCCTCACAACCCTCAGAAAAAATCAACATTGCTGATGCCTTGCTCTTGAAATTCTAGCTTCCAGAATTGGCAGAAAATAAATTTCTGTTGTTTAAGCCACCTATCCTGTGGTACTTAGTTACAGCAGCCTGCTACTGCTACTACAATTGATAAATTATCCAGCAATATATAAATAGAACAATACATCATAATGTAGTAGGGTTTATCCCGCAGATGAAAGGTTAGTTGGCTGAATATTTGATAAGCAATCAATGTAATTCACCATATTAAAGAAAGACTAAATGACAGTAACTATATGGTCATTTAAATAGATGAAGAAATATCATTTGAAAACACACCATCTCTCTTCAAAGGTCATTGTGAATATTTAATGAGATGGTCCAGATAATGCTCTAAGCAAACTGGCCACACATAATAAATATTAAATACATTAAAATTAATCAATATGTAATTCAAAAGGGTAAGGTGAAATGTAAATGAAACCCTTATGTAAAGGAATAGATTTCATGGTAGCACTACACATCTTAGTTTCCTCTATTTCTATTTGGGCAGCTGCTGGGCTCAATTCAGGGAACTCAGGCAGGCCATTGATTCAAGAATGAAGAAAGCAGAGTAATTGGCTCTTTGGGTCATTCAGCAATCTCACTCGATGTTACACAGAGAAAAGAGAGTAATGAGCAATGTGGAGAGACTAAACCTTGACCAAACTCCTAACCTGAAGCTTCCAATAAAGCAAAGTTCAATTCAGATCAATCAGTAATATTGAGTAACTAGTATGTCCCTTTTCTTGTGCAACAGCAAGAGAAAGTGTCACGTCTAAGATTTCTTAAATTTAAGTTTGCTTAATAATAATATTTTGTTTTCTTAATATAATTGAGTCCAGAAAAATCATGTCTGAAAAACATAGTAGTCACCTTAAGACAGAAGCAAAGGAAGAGCAAGTTAAGCACAATTGAAGCAGAAGAAAGAATAATAAAGATCAAAGGTGGAAATCAATACAATAGAAAACAAAAAACCCATAAGGAAAATCAATAAAACCAAATCTGGTACTTTGAAAATATTATAATTGATAAACCTCTAACCTCACTAAAAATCAGGAATAAAAGAGAAAAGACACAATTACCAATATCAAGAATGAGAGAGGTGATATCACTGCAGCTTCTACAAATATTGAATGGCTAATAAGGAACAGAATGAATAAATTCAACCATTTGGATGAAATGGACAAATTCTTTGAATGACACAAGCAGCTCAAACTCACTCACAAAGATATAGATAATCTAAATAGCCCTATAAATATTTAAAAAAAATTTTTTTTTTAGTTAAAAACCTTCCCAGATAGAATACTCCAGGGCCTGGTGGAATTTTATCAAATTTTAAAGAAGCAATAACACCAGTCTTACAAATGTTTTTTTGGAAAACAAAGGAGAAGTGAACATTGACAACCTCATTATAAGAGATCAGCAGACCCTAACTAATAAAACCTGACAGACAGGACAAAAATTAAAGGAAAGAAAGAGAGAGAGAGATTGCATACTATTTCTCTTATGAATAAAGAAAAAAAAGTTTTTAGAAAATATTATCAAGTACTGGTGTTGTGGGCTGAGTTGCGTTCACACTGAAATTCATACGTTGAAGTCCTAATCCCTGTTACCTCAGAATGTGACTGAAATTAGAGATAAGATCTTCAAACAGGTAATTAAATCAAAAAGAGGTCAATAAAGTGGGCTCTAAACCAGTATGACTGCTGCCCTTATAAGAAGAGGAAATTTGGACACAGACATGCACATAGGAAGGATAATGAGAAGACACAGGGGAAAGACAGTCATCTAAAAGCCGAAAAGAGGGACTTTCCTGGTGGCGCAGTTGGTAAGAATCTGTCTGCCAATGCGGGGGACATGGGTTCAAGCCCTGGTCCGGGAAGATCCCACATGCTGCAGAGCAGCTAAGCCTGTGCATCACAACTACTGAGCCTGTGCTCTAGAGCCTGTGAGCCACAACTACTGAAGCTGGTGTGCCACAACTACTGAAGCCCATGTGCCTAAAGCCTGGGCTCCACAACAGGAGAACCAACCGCAATGAGAAGCCAGTGCACCTCAACGAAGAGTAGCCCCCGCTCGCTGCAACTAGAAAAATACCACGCACAGCAACGAAGACCCAATGCAGCCAAAAATAAATAAATAAATAAATGTATTAAAAAAATAAAAATAAAATTGGACTTCCTCGGTGGCGCAGTGGTTGAGAGTCCACCTGCCGATGCAGGGGACACGTGTTTGTGCCCCGGTCCGGGAAGATCCCACATGCCGCGGAGCGGCTGGGCCCGTGAGCCGTGGCCGCTGAGCCTGCACGTCTGGAGCCTGTGCTCCGCAACGGGAGAGACCACAACAGTGAGAGGCCCGCGTACTGAAAAAAAAAAAGAAAAATTTTAAACAAGCCAAAAAGAGAGGCCTGGAACAGATCCTTCCCTCACAACCCTCAGAAAAAATCAACATTGCTGATGCCTTGCTCTTGAAATTCTAGCTTCCAGAATTGGCAGAAAATAAATTTCTGTTGTTTAAGCCACCTATCCTGTGGTACTTAGTTACAGCAGCCTGCTACTGCTACTACAATTGATAAATTATCCAGCAATATATAAATAGAACAATACATCATAATGTAGTAGGGTTTATCCCGCAGATGAAAGGTTAGTTGGCTGAATATTTGATAAGCAATCAATGTAATTCACCATATTAAAGAAAGACTAAATGACAGTAACTATATGGTCATTTAAATAGATGAAGAAATATCATTTGAAAACAATTAACACCAATTCATGATGAAAATAAAAACCTCTTAGCAAACTAGGACAGTACCTAAATATTATAAAGGGTATCTAGCAACAAACTACCACTAAAATCATTCTTAATGGTATTGACTGAATTGTGTACCTCAAGATAAGGACAAGGGCAAAAGGTTTCTGCTCTTAACCAATGCTGTTAAACATTTACTCTGAGGCCGAAGCCACTGCCATAAGAGGGAAAAAAAAAATCATAGAAAGATGAAATGCTGCCCAACTGTTTTTAGGAAGCCAGCATACCTCTAACATCAAAGCTGAACAAGCACATTATGAAAAAATAAAATTATGGATAAATTCCCCTCATAAGTATAGGCTCAAAAATTCTCAACAATGTATTAGCAAATTGGATCCAACAGATTAAACTCCTTGAAGTTGTATTAGTATACACACACATACATATACACACACACAGTTGATTCCAGGAATACAAGTTTAACATAAAAATCAGTCAAAATAATTACTCGTTCAGGGAAAAAACTGAGAAAAATAAATAACCATTCAAAAAATAGAGGAAAATTATTTGGCAAAGTTAACACACATTCACACACAAACACAAAATATATCAGCAAACTAGGAATTTAAAAAACTTCCATCTTATAAAGGCATCTAAGAAAAACCAACAGCTATCGTCATAGTTAACAGGGAAATGTTGAACGCTTTCCACCTAAGATCAGAAACAAGTCAAGAATGTTTCCTCTTTCAATTACATTCAATATTATACTAGGAATCCTTGAAAATATGCTAATGCTATAAAAATAAGGCATAACTATTGAGAAAAGAACAGTTTATTCTCAATTAACATGTATGTAGAAAATATGTAAAAGGAATATAAAAATGTAGTTTAATAAATTAATTCAGCAACTCTCTTGATATAAGTTCAATATACAAAAATCAATTGTATTTCTATATACCCAAAATAAGAAACGAAATTACACTAACAGTACTATTGGTAATATCACCAAAGAACATTTAAAAACTGGAAATAAATATAATGAAAAATGTAAAAGATCACTATAATAAAAACTACAAGACACTGCTGAAAAATTAAAGAACTGAATAAATGGACAGATATGCCCTGCTTCTGGGCTAAAAGACTAGATAATGTGAAGATGTCAATTTCCTCAAAATTCTAAATTATATTCAAAAGTTTAGCATTTTTAGTAGCAAATGACAGCCTGATAATTAAATTTATAACCGGAAAACACTGAAAATATACAAAAAGCTTTCTAACAATAGAACAAATCTTGAAGACTTAAACTATCTCAGTTTTAAAACATAAACCTAGTTATTAAGAGAGAGAGATATTGACATAAACATAGTTAGATTGACCAATGGAGCAAAATAGAGCCCAGAAAAAGATCCTCACATATACAGAAAATTGATTTTCATCACTGAGAGAAAGAATGTCTTTATAACAAATGATGGTAAAACAGTGGATATATGTCGGGGGAAAAATACTGTAAACCTTGACCCTTACCTCACACCATAAATAAAATTTACTTAAATTGGGACCCTAGGGAGGATCTTAACAGCAAACTTAGGAAAACATCTTTGTGACTTTGGAATAGATGAAAATTTCTTAAATAGATCACAGAAACCACTGTCATAAAAGAAATGTATTGATAAACTAGTCATAATCAAAACTGAAAACTGCTCATCAAAAAAAGACACCAAAATGAAAAGAGCAAGTCATAGACCAAGAGAAAACATTCATAATACATATATATACAGAAATACTGGCAGCAGATGTCACAATTTCCCTCATATATGAAGAACTCCCACCAACTAGTAAGAAACAGATCAGTGTCCCAAAAGGAAACATGGCAAACAGACGTAAACTGAGTTCACAGAAAGGGACATACAAATGGCTAGTAACTATAGCATTAGATATTCATTCTCATCAATGAAATGAGAAATGCAAAAAAAAAAAAAAAAAAAAAAACACTGAAATAACAATTTTCTCCTAATAGGTTACCAAAAATATTTTTGATGTTAACATGTTTATAGGATATTGTGAAATATGCACTATCATGAATTATGGGTGGTAAGTTTAATTTCAAGAAAATTGGCACCCTTATAAAATATACTTCCTCCATATAATTCCTCCATATCTGCTGGGAATTGTACCCTGGACCACAGCAAATATCTAAAGATATTTAAATCCCTCATATAAACTGGTTTAGTATTTGCATATAACCTACACACATCATCCCATATACTTAAATCATCTCTAGATTACTTATAGTATTTAATGCAATGTAAATGCTGTTTAAATAGTTGCCAGCCCAAATTCAAGTTTTGCCTTTTGGAAAGTTCTGGATTTTTTTTCCAAATATTTTTGATATGCAATCGGTAGACTCTGGGGATTCTACCCACAGGTACGGAGAGCTGATGGCATCTATAAAATTTAAAACCCAGCCATACTTTGTTAGAGTAGGCCAAAGGTGTATAACTACTTACACACTGTTCAGTCTTTTCTTGTTGGTCCCTGATGAAAATGTTATGCTAGCATTCCAGTCCTGTTACTGCCTTCCTATGGATTCCTTTTGTATATTGAACTCATACCAGGGAACAGACTAAATTGTTATGAGTTTCAGCCGTATTTTGTCAGTTATTATTCACAGCTGAATGCAAACCCGAATTTATGCACATAATTTCATTTCTAGGAAATTATCATGTAAATACAATTCCAAAGGTGTGCAATTGCAACAGTATGTAATTATATTATCATTTATAAATAGGCAAAATGCTTAAGTATCCATCCATAGAGGACTGTTTAAATAAGTCATAGTACATTTTAATCTAATATATTAGCAGTTAAAAAGAATGGTGCTGCCTTTTAATGACTGATAGGAAATCATCTCTATGATATATTACTTGGTAAAAAAATAAAATATAGAGCTGTGTGTATAAGAGGGTGCTCTTTGTGATATATAATTTAAACAGAAGCATAAATATACATACACACAAATGCACACACATGTAAATACATGAACACTCCCAGCTACCCACCCTACACAGATGTGCTGGCCAAACATCACATAGCTACACACAAATACGCACACACACACACAGACACACACACACACACACACACACTGTTGTATATGCTTAGAAACTTTCTGAAAGTATCTTCAAGAGATTGTCAAGACTGACAATATGAGGAATTTTTTTTTGGTAACTTTTTTGTCATTATTAAGAAAAATTTTAAACCAGATAATTGAATTGCAAAAGTCACCGTAATGCCAACAAAAAAGTCACCAATGACATTTTTTTATGAAACTGGTACCTTCTCAGCATTCCTCTTTGATTAAAACAACTGGTCTTCGGGAATTCCCTGGCGGTCCAGTGGTTAGAACTCCGAGTTTTCACTGCCCAGGGCGCAGGTTCAATCCCTGGTCAAGCTGCACAGCACGGCCAAAAAATAAAAAACAGAACAAGTGGTCTTCCTGCCCATTGAATTAATACTTTTCTTTATCAGCCTCTTGCTTATTATAGGGCATTTCCAAAATGCCAAGTACAAAGCAAATCAATTGAAGGGTAAAATTGAAACCTTGTAAATGATACAAGATTTCCTAAATCAATGCAAATGATAGTGATGTCTGTTCCAATCAGCAGAAATGATCAAGGACAAGGGAGGATCTAGCAGAGTTTGGCTAGATAACCACTGGAGTAAAGAAAGGATGTGGGCAACACAAGTATCAGTGATTAAAAGTAAACAATTTAAATATCAAAAGTATAAAGTAGTCATATATTCAATATTATACAATCTACTTATGTGGTATTTTATTTTGAGGATTAAAATATAAAGTAAAAGATGTCCTGTTAGGTTTACATACAATTTTGAACTGAAAATTACACTGAAAAGAAAAAAAATCAACACAAAATTCATTAGAAGAATTAATGCAATATTATGGCTATAATTAGTTTTTGGTTAGATAGAAGCTATAACTTGCATTTAGTTTTCAAGCCAAGTCACAACCAGGCTTTCTCTTTATATAAGATTGCCAAATTAAAGACAAGACAGTTAAATTTTATTTTCATATAAACAATGAAAAAATTGTAGTATCAGTATACCTCACATGCATGTCTTATGCAATGTTCACACGGGACGTACTGATACTACAAATATTATTTATTGTTTTTCTGACATTCTAATTTGTCTTGGTGTCCTGTATTTATATTTACTAAGTCTAGTAGCCTCAATACAATGATATGCTAGTTCCCATTTTAATTGGATTTTGTTTGCATCATTTTTCTAGTACCAAATTACCTCAGGAAAAAACTTTCTGAATTGTATTTAAAAACTAGAAGGAAATATCATCAGCTTTTTCTTTTCTTTTCTTTTTTTTTTTTTACTTCCTTGTAATGCGCAAATTTTCTACAAGGAAGAAATATTACACTTGAATTCAGAAAAACGGTGCTTCAAAGCAAAATAACAAAACAACACGCTAGACTAGCCAGAAATGCCTGGAGTCTAAAGGGAATTAGTCCAATTACAAAGGCAACATGCCTAAAAATGGGAAAAAACAAAAAGCTGAGGATTGGGGGATGGGACATAAATCAAATGTATTTTTTTCTTTGCTTTTATTGCGTTTTTGTTATGGTTTCAGGCAGTGTTTCAATTTGAACTCTCTGTAAGCTTTTAAAATGTGTTTGTGCTTTCACACCTTGATAAAGTGAGAAACAAACTAAACAGATTGATAAAGGGTGACATTGTGTAAGAGTTTAAACATTTAATAAGGAGTAGAATTTGTATAGAGCAGTGTATTTTAAATATACATGAGAATTAATAAAAACATATGACGGAAAATGATGCTAAATAAAGAACAGATATGTGTTAGTACATTCAGTTATTAAGTCCTGCTTGCAAATTTATTTTAATGTTAACCATTTTGAACTGATCCATGGCTTCCTTGAGTGCCTGCAATTGTGCTTGTAGCAGAAAAGATTATCAATTAACGTTTTGCTGAATCATTGATGAATACACAATGAAGGAACAAATTGCATAAAAACGGTGTATGTGGCCGCTCCATTGTTTACATGCCATTGGCAGTCAGTAGCTGCTTTGCATTTTATATGAGTTACAGTATCTCCGCTCTGTTGTGCACAATTACTAACAGAGTGCAACATATTTTCACAGAAACAAATTGCTAAGACACATACCATTAGGGATGCTTCTTCCTTATACTTCCCAGATGGAAGTGAATATTGAACAACAGTGCCTCGATTATAATCATGTTAATATAATGAAATATCTTTGGAAAGTTTCCAGGCTGTTCATGTTGCAATATCTGGAAGTCAACTTGAAAGCTTCCTTCAAATCATTCTCCTGATGGTCTCTCTAATCTCAGGCAATAGCAGATCCACTAAGTCATTCATTTTGCAGTAGGGTGTGTGTCACACTAAGAATAATATAGACAAATAAGTTAACTCTTTTCAACCTACTTGGTTTGCATTTTCCCTGCTAGGATAATTTTTTATTATCATCAATAATTGTGTTGATGCCCACGGCTGGTGTAACACAGCTGGTACTAAAGCGATTTGCAGAATTGAGATAGAAAATACTGTACTTAGTGATATGAGTATAAACTCAACAATAATGTTTTTTGTGAACTCATATTACTTTTACCAACTTTCCACAGTTGAATTTTTCATTTTTCTCGTACTCTCTCTCTCTCATTAAGGCTCATTCTCATAATTCGAACTACAGGGCATATTTCTTGATTATATTTTAGTGAGCAACCATTATGTCAGAAATCAGCTACAAAAATGAAAATGTATCTGTTTGCATCATAATTGACATTGTTCCCATTTAGGTAGTGATTACTTGAATGTTAAATGGAAAAGTTTTCATGTTGATCTCTCTTTAAGGTTTTTTTTAATCATTTCTATATTGAATTTTGGTTTTGGTTTTAAAATGTCATAGGTGAGAAATAATCTGCATCTGGGTTCTGATAGTAACATTTTTTTCATATTGCCCCTTAAAAAATATTGAAGGATAATATTTTGAAGGGATTCTTTGCTAAGACGAATGATGATAGTTTTCTTGATGCCATTAACCCCTTTGAAGTCTCATCTAAAGAAAGAAATCCACAAAATCATCAATAACCTGGACTTTCTCATCTGTTTTGGTCTCAGATCTTCTATCCCAAGCACATGTTTCTTCTTTGGAAAGGCTTTGAAGGTCAAGCTATGCCAGGCTATTGACTAGAAGTGGTGAGTGCTGAATTGTCTCATGAGTTGGAATATATCCAGAATTTCTCCTGCCACAAGGATGTCTCTGACTTGATCCAAAATGAAAACTATACCCAGATAGTCCTTTACAAGAACAAGTAATTATGAAGGATATAAAGAACAACCATGCTTGCTTCTAAGTATGCATATTGAATTAATGAAATACGAAGGTTTGTCATGATGAAATGCTGACAGTAAGGCCCCACGGTGGACTTGTTGATACAAAGAGATGGGGGCAAGTTAGGAGGTGATATTTGAGCTTATATCCGTTAGCTTTCACATGGATTACATTTTCTTTACCAACCAAAACGTGTATATAAACTTAGTATTTATTTTTAACAGTGTCTACAGTCTGTGATCAAGTCAGATATCATCTCAGTTCTATTTTTTTCCTATGTACACTGAACTAGTTTTGTGGTGAGATTTATCATCTTCTTGCTTGGGAATTAATGATGTGTGAAGGACTTAATAGCCAAACAGTATCTGATCCTCCTGAGGATACTATGTTGAAATTAAAACTGTTTTACTTAGGAAATCTGTTGCACTAAGTGAAATGACTGTGCCTAGGATGTTTTTTCTGTCACTTTAATCTATCACATAAATTAGTTTTTCATACACTTTAAGTTAGCCCCAAAATAGAGCTATCTCACCGTGAAGGAGAGTTGACCTTTATATGATCCTGGAATGGAGAAACATACCAACTGAGTCTGTGGACAGAAGCTCTGGGAGAACCACTATCAAACTGGTATTTAAAGATTCAGTGAAAAGGGCACAAGAAGGTTCAAAATATAAAAAACGATGATGTGAATGTATGACATTTCTGCAAGATAGTGGCACATTTTCACAAAGTAAGACTGTGTCATCCGGTAGCTAATAAATCAGTCTTCTCACTTCTTTCTGCTTGACAGTGTCATCTGTTCAAATCAACCTGCTCAAACCTTCCTGACTTCCAATTGAAACAAAAATTCAAGACCTTACAACACTTAGAACTGGGATTGAGAGTTAATTTGTTTCCAAAATCTTCAGGAAATTTACAGTAGTCAAAAAACTCACCGTCTAGCAAATGGCACTAAAGTGAGACATGCAGTAGATCATCCCAGACAAGCTTCCAGACAAAGAGCAGAACGTTCATCTAGAAAGAAGGAAAGAATCTTGTGACTGACCCCCTAATTTAGAATATACCTCCTCTGCTGCTTAGGGTTTTCTATTTGTGGGACATGAAGCTTATCCCACTTTTATTTTCATAACCACCTTCCTCAAAGAGGCTCTCACTGATGCCTTGCCATTCTACTATATACAGTTTCCTAGCAATTTATTCTCTCACTATGTCATAAAACTACTCCACCTGCTCTTCTATTTACAGTCCCCAAGATCCCCTCCCCTATTCATTCTCAGATGATGACCTTTTTTGTTATTTCACAGAGAAACAGAAACAGTGAGAAGAAACTTTCCACGTGTTTCCAACACAAAATTGACTGATCTATTCACATGTGTGTCCATTTTCTCCTCTTTTCCCTGTAGTATTACAATGCATGAACTCTTCCTCATTGTATACTGGGTTCCAGACTCTCTCAGGGACATGCTTTTGCAATTACTCCTCCTCTTTCTTTCATTGTCAAATTTCTCTGCATAAAATTCTCATCTGCATAAAAACATGCTTTAAGAACTTCTTCTTTAAATACACACACACATACACACAATCTCCCTTGATCTCATTTCTTCTCCGGCCACCATCAACTTTCTATGCCCTTATTTAATGAACAAATCTTTGAATGTAGTTTATAACTCAGTCTCCATGTGTCTCCTTTCATTCTCTCTTGACTGCACTCGAATTAGCCTTTAGTTCCCATAACTCCAATAAAATTAATTTTGTTGAGGTCATCGATAGTTCCATATTGCTGAAGACAATAATTAACTCTCACTACTGACATTACTCAAGTCTTAATTATTATGCACGTGATGAAAAAGCCTCGAAATATGTTAAAATTTACAAATCTGCAAATATATAAAATTTGACAGAACTAAAAGGAGAAATAGACAAATTCATGTTATACTGGGAGATTTTACCACACCTCTCTCAGTAACTGGGAGCTCAAGTAAAAAAGGAAAAGCAAGAAGTGTTATTTAAAATTTGAACATCTCCATTCATAAACGTGACCCAGTTGAAATTGTATAGTGTGGAATACAGATTATTTTCAAGTGTCCAAGTAGGATTTAACAAGATCATCCAATGAAGCTCAGTAAAGTTTAATGAGTATGAAAGAATTATAATAATTCCAAATATTTTTATGCCACAGAAAAAATAAGACATGAGTAACAAAAAGATATTTTAACAGATCCAATGTTTAGACACTAAGAAATACACATCTAGATGCCTCTGGATTTTAAGAAGCAATTAAATGAAAGTTAGAAAATGCTTAACATGCATAATTATGAAAAAAATAAAATGTGTAGGATGCAACTAAACAATACTAGAGAAAAATGCCTCAGGTGCATAACAAGAATAGAAAATAAGGCTGAAAAAAATTAATGATATAGGCATCCATCTCAAGAATTGAGAAAAGGAACAGCAAATTAACCCAAAGAATGTAGACAGAAGGAAATAATAAAGATAAGAGCAGAAACCAGGGAGTAAGAAACAAATACACAAGGGAGAAAAGTCAACAAATCCAAAATAATATTATTATTATTATTATTTTTTTTTTTTTTGCGGTACGCGGGCCTCTCACTGTTGTGGCCTCTCCCGTTGCGGAGCACAGGCTCCGGACGCGCAGGCTCGGCGGCCGTGGCTCACGGGCCTATCTGCTCCGCGGCATGTGGGATCTTCCCGGACCGGGGCACGAACCCGTGTCCCCTGCATCGTCAAGCGGACTCTCAACCACTGCACCACCAGGGAAGCCCTAAAATATTATATTTTAAAAACACTAATAAATTTCATAAGCCTCTGGCAAGGCTAATCTAAGAAAAGAAGAGAGAGGAGAGAAGATAGAGGAAAAAAGGGAGAGGAGAGAGTGGATGGATGGAGAGAGAGAAAGAGCTCGATTATCAGTATTAGAAATATTAAAGAAGATATACCTACTTACATATGGGTATACGTGATATAAACCATTTGAGTATAATAGTAACAACTATATGTCAATATTTTTTAAATTTTTGATAAAATGTTTAAATTTCCAGAAAATGATTACAGCAGTACTGACCTAAAGTAAATAAAAATATAAATAAACCTTTATATATGAAACAGAAATTGATTCTGAATTTCAAAATTACACCATAAGAACAGAGTAAACTGAATCTAGCAATGTATAAAAGAATAATACATCGCGACAAAGTGGAGTTTATTCATAAAATGCAAAGCCACCTTAACATTTTAAAATCTAATGTTATTCTTCACATTAACTCAATAAAAAGAAAAGCCTTGCAATCATCTGAAAAGGTATAGAAAAGGCATTTATAGTCATCAGAAAAGCTCTTAACACACTAGGAATAAAAGACAACTTTCTAATCTTATAAAAATCATCTAGGAAATTCTATAGCAAAAATCATACTTAATGATGATGTATTGAAAGCTTTTCCATGAGGCTTAAAATGTTACCTTGCCACCACTTGTATTTAACATCATATTAAAGGTCTTTGCAGTGGTATAAGACCAGAAAAAAGAAATAAGACTTATGGTTATTGGAAAGAAAGAAATAATTTGAAGACTAGTAATTGAGTACTTAGAAAATCAAAAGAATAATCTATTAAAATTAATATGTGAACTTAGCAATAGATCTAATATCAGTACATAAACATCATTTGTATTTTCATATACCAGCAACAAATAACCAATAAAAGATTCAAAACATTACACTTTAAGGAGCATCCAAAAAAAAAAATTAAATATCTAAGAATACATCTAATGAAAGAGTTCCACTTTGTCCAACATGTAGAAAGCTAGAAAGATTGGCTGTCCCAACCTAACAATAAGAAAAAGCCAGATAAATTACAAAGTCACAACCTTCTGGAAGCCTTCAGGGAACTGAGATCACATGGTAAGTAACATGGATTCCACTGAGGCACAGGTTTCCCCCAAAGGAAAGGGGAGGGTGGGGCTGGCTCACATATGGCAGGCCCAGGAAGAGGTGTGGCCATCATAAAAGAGGGAGGTAAGAAGAAATCAGCTAACTCATTGCTACTAAGGCAACGTTAGAAGAAAAAAAATTCCCATAACTCTGGGTGAAGGGCAGAAAAGCATCCTGGGCCCAATATCACTAGTGATCTCCTGCAGCTGGGGAAGAAGCAGGAGCATCTCTCCTGCATAAGAAATTCCACAGATACAAATTGGAGCATGCCTGGCATGAAGAGGGAAAGCAGGAAGGTTTAGCTTACCTCATCTGCAAAGCCCAGGCACACAGGATCGACCTAAGTCGGAGGATAAACCAGGACAACAGAGAACAGCCCTATGCTGCACACCAGCCTAAGAAGCCCTGGGCGGGGGGCAAGAATACGGACACAGATTCTCTCTGAGGTGTAGATGAAACACAGCAGGACCCTATGGCCCTTCCCTCCTGCCCACCATGTCCTCAGCCTGCCTTTTGTCCGGGGAAAAACTTTAGCCAAAGAATAAGTTTAATCAGAGAAGTGAGAAAATACAGAAACAAAGGAAAACAGTCAAACGAGACCAAATAATAATAGTTTGGTCATTAAGCAAAGTCAAGTCCTCCTCAAGGGCTACAGATAATATGCTGAGCCGTATCCTCTGAGCTGTCTGATATTCAATATGTGCAAAAAGCCACACCAGGTGGAAGAAGGTAACTACATGATGACCAGACCGTAGCCATGACATAAGCTACCACAATTCTGAAAATTTGCCTCAAAGAAATGGAAATAAGCCAACCCTGGAACTGAAGACTAACTGTACCTAAAACAATCAAGATGAGGCTGGTCAGACCCCACATGACCAATTTCAAGATGCCTGTCAGAGCTGCCTGTGCTGTTTCTGCATGTAGCCCCCTCCCTCTGTCTATAAATCTCTTGCCCACTGATTGTCAGTGGGGGAGGGGGAGTTGGAGTCCACCCTCCCCCACTCCCCCGGCGCCGGTTGCCAGCATCTGAAATAAAGCAAACTTTCCTTTCCACCAACCTTGCCTCTTCATTGGCTTTTGAGCTGCAAGCAGCCAGACTCCACTTTTGGTTACATAGTCATTCAGTGAGGGTCCAGCACAAACACGGGCAACTCAGCCCCCAGCCTAAGCACAAGGCAACCCTAGAGGAATCTGAAGCTTGTGCGGCTGAAATTTACCATAGCAACAGCAAAATCCAAACTCAGCACAACTCTTGACTACTCAGCACCCCGCACAAATAGCCTGGCAGAAGAACAGGAAACCCCCTTTCTGGGCGTAAATGCTATTTACCTCAGTCCTTACCATACTACACACAATGTCTGGGATTCCATCAAAACTTATGAGGTGTACAAAAATGTGAGGAAAAACAACTCACTGTCAAGATATTTGGCCATCAACAAAACCAGACTTAGGATCACCCAGCTGTTAGAACTATCAGAGAGGGAATTTAAAGTAACTGTGATTACTAGGTTAAAGATTTAGTGGAAAAAGTGGATATCATGCACAAACAGTTTGAGAATTTCAGCAGAGGGATAAAAATGATGAGGGAATGGAGAAAAATGAATTCCTTCAATGGCTCATAATAGATTTGACACAGCTGAAGAAATAATCAGTGGACATGAAGATATATTAATAGAAATTTTCTAAATTAAAACACACACACATTCCCACATACACACACACAAGGCAGTAAAAAAAGAAGAAAGGCATCTAAAGGTTGTAGAACAATGAGTAATGGTGTAACATACAGGTAATTGGTGTCCTACAAGCAGAAAAGAGAGAGAATAAGGCACTAGAAATTAGATAGTTAGCAGTGAAGATCTGTGATCCTGAGACAAGGGAAGCAAATGAGGTGAGCACTCCTACTGGCCCAGTTTTCTGTCTGCTGGAGGAGTTTCAAGACCACAGAACAGATCTGGAGTGCCGGAGACCACCGGTGGGTACTCTTCACAGGGCAAAACGCTGGAGAGGAGGAAGCTGCACAGAGAGGAAGCTTAGGAGATCTGCAGAAGGTGCTTGGGGTCTGAGAACAGATTGGCACATGCATGAGGGGGAGCTAATCAAATCTGGGAAAAGAAACACCAAAAATGTCTGGGGTTTCTCCCCTTACTTTTCTTACTATACTTGCAGCTCCTGAACTGTGCTAACTTCTCAGCCCGTTGAGTTTGCTGATTTGAGTCTGAACTCTATTCCACTTACTGGGGAGTGGACTGGGAAGGGCTCTCAGGGGAGAAATCTATTTAAATGTGAATCTCACCCCCTGGTTTTCCCTTCTTTCAAGGTTTGCAACCCCTCTGATTTCTGGCTTCCCTTCATCCCTCTTCAGTACCTTCTTATCATTGCTTTTTACATTTTGTCTAAAGCTTGTCATTTTTGTCAGCAGAAGGGTTGCTTTGACACGTTACTCTGTCATTATGGAATCTCTAAGTCCCTGCAGTTGTAAATGCTCAAAACAGTGATCAAATACATTTTCTGCCATTAGACTGTTATTGCCAAGTTATTTACTGTCAAATGAGTCAATCAAGTTGGCACCCAGTGGCACATCCATTGTTGGCATTCTTTCGGTTTTAAATAAACAACTGGGAATAACTCAAGGACTGTCTCTAATTTAAAAGCCTTTAGGCAACATCAGAGGCTTTGTTGAGGTTCCTAGAGTTTTGCAACTGAGTAAATACTGAATGAAAATTCAACTGCATTCATTGTTAGCAAGAGCTGAAGATTTTATATCCTTGAGAAAACTGTTGGGAGAATTTTCTAACTTCCAGTTAGTGTTCTCCCTCTGTTCTGGAAAGTTTCCATCTAAAAAATAAAACACAAATCTCTATCTTCACCTTTTCCATTCACATAAAAATACTCTGATTAATCCCAATATCCTTTTATATATACAAAAATAATATATAAAACTGGGTGAGAAATTCATTTATTTACTTTGTATGCCTTAAATACCTGACCTGCATCAGGAACCACAGTAAAACTTACAATGTACTTGTATCTATGTCGTCTTGATTAAGAATATTTTTTTATTTATTTTAATTTTTAAATTTATTTATTTATTTTTTATTGGAGTATAATTGCTTTACAATGTTGTGTTAGTTTCTGCTGTACAATGAAGTGAATCAGCTCTATGTATACATATATCCCCTCCCTCTTGGACCTCCCTCCCCCACCCATCCCACCCCTCTAGATCATCACAGAGCACTGAACTGAGCTCCCCATGCTATACAGCAGGTTCCCACTAAATATCTATTTTACGCATGGTAGTATAAATATATCAATCCTAATCTCCCAATTCATCCCACCCTCCCCTTCCTCCACTGTGTCCACATATCCGTTCTCTACATCTGCGTCTCTATTCCTGCCCTGCAAATAGGTTCATCTGTACCATTTTTCTAGATTCCATATATATGCATTAATATACGGTATTTGTTTTTCTCTTTAAGGCTTACTTCACTCTATATGACAGACTCTAGGTCCATCCACGTCTCTACAAATGACCCAGTTTCATTCCTTTTTATGGTTGAGTAATATTCCATTGTATATATGTACCACATCTTTATCCATTCGTCTGTCGATGGGCATTTAGGTTGCTTCCATGACCTGGCTACTGTAAATAGTGCTGCAATGAACATTGGGGTGCCCAGCATTTGTTGTTTGTAGATTTTCTGATGATGCCCATTCTAACCGGTGTGAGGTGATACTTCATTGTAGTTTTGATTTGCATTTCTCTAATAATTAGTGAGGTTGAGCAGCCTTTCAAGTGCCTCTTGGCCATCTGTATGTCTCTTTGGAGAAATATCTATTTAGGTCTTCTGCTCATTTTTTAATTGGGTTGTTTATTTTTGTAATATTGAGCTGCATGAGCTATTTATATATTTTAGAGATTAATCCTTTGTCAGTTGATTCGTTTGCAAATATTTTCTCCCATTCTGAGGGTTATCTTTTAAACTTCTCTATAGTTTCCTTTGCTGTGCAAAAGCTTTTAAGTTTCATTAGGTCCCATTCATTTATTTTTGTTTTTATTTTCACTACTCCAGGAGATGGGTCAAAAAAGATCTTGCTGTTGTCTATGTCAAAGAGTGTTTTTCTTATGTTTACCTCTAAGAGTTTTATAGTGTCCTGTCTTACATTTAGGTCTTTAATCGATTTTGAGTTTATTTTTGTGTATGGTGTTAGGTAGTATTCTAATTTCATTCTTTTACATGTAGCTGTCCAATTTTCCCAGCACCACTTATTGAAGAGGCTGTATTTTCTCCATTGTATGTTCTTGCCTCCTTTGTCATAAATTAGGTGACCATATGTGTGTGTGGGTTTATCTCTGGGCTTTCTATCCTGTTCCATTGATCATATTTCTGTTTTTGTGCCAGTACCATACTGTCTTGATTACTGTAGCTTTGTAGTATAGTTTGAAGTTGGGGAGCCTGATTCCTCCAGCTCCTTTTTTCTTTCTCAAAATTTCTTTGGCTATTCAGGGTCTTTTGCATTTCCATACAAATTGTAAAATTTTTTGTTCTAAACCTGTGAAAAATGCCATTGGTAATTTGATAGGGATTGCATTGAATCTGTAGACTGATTTGGGTACTTGAGTCATTTTCACAATACTGATTCTTCCAATCCAAGGACATGGTATATTTCTCCCTCTGTTTATGTCATCTTTGATTCCATTCATCAGTGTTTTATGGTTTTCTGAGTATGGGTCTTTTGCTTCCTTAGATAGGTTTATTCCTAGGTATTTTATCCTTTTTGTTGGTAATGGTAAATGGGATTGTTTCTTTAATTTCTTTTTCTGATCTTTCATTGTTAGTGTATAGGAATGCAAGAGATTTCTGTGCATTAATTTTGTATCCTGAAACCTTACCAAATTCATTGATTAGTTCTAGTAGTTTTCTGGTGGCATTTTTAGGATTTTCTATGTATATTATCATGCTATCTGCAAACAGTGACAGTTTTACTTCTTTTCCAATTTGTATTCCTTTTATTTCTTTTTCTTTTCTGATTGCCATGGCTAGGACTTCCAAAACTATGTTGAATAAGAGTGGCAAGAGTGAACATCCTTGTCTTGTTCCTTATCTTAGTGGAAATGCTTTCAGTTTTTCACCATTGAGAATGATGTTTGCTGTGGGTTTGTCATATATGACCTTTATTATGTTGAGGTAGGTTCCCTCTATGCCTACTTTCTGG
>NC_041215.1:128648134-128660475 GCF_002837175.3 Physeter macrocephalus | reverse complement strand
ATATGACCTTTATTGTGTTGAGGTAGGTTCCCTCTATGCCTACTTTCTGGAGATTTTTTATCATAAATGAGTGTTGAATTTTGTCAAGAGCTTTTTCTGCATCTATTGAGATGATCATATGGGTTTTGTTCCTTAATTTGTTAATGTGGTGTATCACATTGATTTGCATATATTGAAGAATCATTGTATTCCTGGGACAAATCTCACTTGATCATGGTGTATGAGCCTCTTAATGTGTTGCTGGATTCTGTTTGCTTGTATTTTGTTGAGGATTTTTGCGTTTATGTTCATCAGTGATATTGGTCCATAATTTTCTTTTTTTGTGATATCTTTTTCTGGTTTTGGTGTCAGGGTGATGGTGGCCTCGTAGGGGAAATTGACAATAACAATAATAGTAGGGGACTTTAACACCCCACTTACACCAATGGGCAGGTCATCCAAACAGAAAATAAATAAGGAAACACAAGCTTTAAATGACACAATAGACCAGATAGATTTAACTTATATTTATAGGACATTCCACCCAAAAGTGGCAGAATACACCTTCTTCTCAAGTGCACATGGAACATTCTCCAGGGTAGATGATATCTTGGGTCACAAATCAAGCCTCAGAAAATTTAAGAAGATTGAAATCATATTAAGCATCTTTTCCTACCACAACGCTATGAGATTAGAAATCAATTACAGGAAAAAAAACTGTAAAAAACACAAATACATGGAGGTTAAACACTGCACTACTAAATAATCAAGAGATCACTGAAGAAATCAAAGAGGAAATAAAAAATACATAGAAACAAATGACAACAAAATCCCAGACTCATCAAGAAAAAAAGGGAGAGGACACAAATCAATAAAATTAGAAATGAAAAAGGAGAGATCATAAGTGACACCATCAAAATACAAAGGATTATAAGAGACTACTAAAAACAACTATATGCCAATAAAATGGACAACCTTGAAGAAAAGGACAAATTCTTGGAAAGGTACAATTTTCCAAGACTGAACCAGGAAGAATTAGATAATATAAACAGACCTATCATAAGTAATGAAATTGAAACTGTAATAAAAATCTTCCAACAAGCAAAAGTCCAGGACCAGATGGCTTCACAGGTGACTTCTATCAACCATTTAGAGAAGAGCTAATACCTATCCTTCTCAAACTTTTCCAAAAAATTGCAGAGGGAGGAAGAATATCATTTTAGATATCAAGGATTTCATTACTGTTAACTGGTTGTACAGCTATTGTGAGCTTTTGTATTAAATCACTAAAAAAAGAACCCTTCCATATATACAAAAATTCTTCATGAGATCTACAAATATAAAAATTGATTAGAGTTGGGAAACCTAGATTTTCACTGAGTTAGGAATAAACATGTAATAAGAAAATAGAGGCCAGGTTATGAATAGAGAAGAATGAAAAGTTTGGATGAGTTGTACATTTTTCAAAAATGCCCAAATTCCATCCACTTTCTTTCATTTTGCAGAAATTTAGCTCAACAATGGAGCAAAATTGCCACCCCAAAATGTGTCTCTTTGGCATGAGGATTAATTTAGGCTGATTATTTTTAAGAAACAAAATTCAGAAGTTTGTCATGTTACTTCTCCCTTAACTGCCTAAAAAAAAATTAATAAAGGACCTGTTCTTAGAATAGAGCAATCTCCAGAGATGTCTGCAAAAAACATGAGCTAAGGGTGGTTGGGGAAACAAAGTCAGCAGGGTCTAGAGATCAGAGTCCACTTTGTGTCCCATTGTTGTGTCTCCTGACCCAGCAAATATTTGTTCATCAAACATTTGCTTTTTCATCTCCATGTGAATTGCCTTCCTCCTCTTTGAAGTCCCAAACCACCATCCCCTACATCCTCTTTTGTCTTTTGCTGAAGATGGTGTTAAATGTGAGGTTTGCAGCCATCCTGAGGAGTTACACAGTTTTCCTGGGTCTCTCCCATATATACATGTTATTAAACTTTTGTTTGATTTTTCTCCTGTTAATATGCCTCATGTCAATTTAATTCGTGGATCATCCAGAAGAATTTAGAAAGGTAGAGGAAAATTTCTTCCTCCAAAACAGTAACGAAACTGATAAATAATACAGACTCTTGGAATCTGCTCTACATTGTGTGTTGGTGTAAAAGGCAAATAATGCCAAAGTAGAAGATCAAAAAATGAAAATGTTGAATGAGAGTAACGTCCTCAGAATATTACCTTATGCTCTTAGGCCCTACCAAGAGAAACATTTCCTCTCCACCACATTTTTGTAATTGCTCATTTGGAAGACTGACCCCTTGTTCGAAACATAGTTTTAATGGCATAAAAAAAGATAATTAGGGTAATTCAGGGAAGATAGCCCACAGAGATAGATGAGATATGCAAATTTTGATAAAGATTTTAAAAATTATGGATGATCACTAAGTTATCTAGAATTTTCATGCTAGTATTATAAATATTTCTAGTTGGATTGAAACAGTAAATTATACCAAATATCTGCTTAAGTATGGGTTCACTCATTCTAAAATAGGCAAAACAAACAAATGAAAAATTCTGTTGTCTTTAGTCAACTCGTGTTGGAAAATGTCTTCTTGAGAGTTATTAATAAATTTCTAGAACATGTTCTGGTCTAATTACTTTAGATTCTGGTAGACAGAGAGGCCAAACAAATTAAGCAGAACCACTCACCAAGCTGTGACCTTACCAGGCAGGTAAGGCTTTACCGAGGCTTACCTGGGTCTGAAGTGTTTGCCACTTAGGGAAGTATGTGGCCTCAATCAATCAATGGTCAATGAGTGAAAGTACAAATGTATGGAAAGTATTTTCATGGCAGATGACATAAAAAGTATTGGAAAAATTTCTGCTCTGAAACTTGAAAATATTTATGATTTAATTATATTTACTTATATTTTAAATACAAAAAGAAAAAAATTAAAACCCCAAAGCATATCCTATCATAAAAGACTTCTTTCATAGAAACACAATATTTCTTCTTGTAACATATAGTTGTTGAACTCTAATGTATCAAGCTTTGTGTTGGGTGCTCAAAATCACAGTGTCAACCCAAAATAATACATGTCCTGAGTCTATAATTTACATTCCAGTATTATTCTATTCATCTGGACTTCAAATTCCAATGTAGGGAAGATACACTGTAACCTGTAGTTTAAAAACAAAGTGTACTAGAGACTAGAACTGGAATTCTGGAGATAGACACTAGCATTAACATTTTTTTTTTTAGATATTTTGGGTAATTTTAAGATAAATGTATAATTTATTCTTTGAGGAATTAAACCAAAACCACGTACAAAATAGTGAATATAAAAGTTAAGTCACAGACTCTGCTCTGCAAGTTCTCACCGGCTAAGGGGAAGGCAGATATTAAAAAAGATAGCTGTGGCAATTTGACAAGGGTTGGCTGTGGGATGAGAGCAAAAAGGAGGAAGAAGTTAACTTTTGCAGAAGAAAACCTCAGCAAAATTTTCCCAGAGGGGATGAAAATTGAGTTGAGCCCTAAAGTTTACATGAACTTCAGTAAGTGAGTTCATGGGGGAGAAGGGAGTGTGACCATTCTTAAAACCAAAAGTACATGGGAAACTGGAAGGTGGAAAACCACTGCTTATTGGGCTTTAGCTTGACTTTAACTACAGGTAAACCACAAAAATCAAGAAATCCTACCTAGACCTATATGGCATCAGATAGTATATAGGCAAAAATCTGCAATCTTAATAACAGAAAAAATGTGGGCGTATATTAGGTCCCTAGCACACTGTAGCTTCTTGAGTGTTGGTGGAATGAAAAAGTCAGAATATGTATACATAGGTACAAAAATGTTTGATCCATCCTATGTGGTAGGCAGAATAATGGTCCCCAAAGATATCCATGTCTAAATTCCTAGAACCTGTAAATATTCTATCTTGTCTGGTAAAAGAGACTTTGAAGGTGTGATTAAATTAAGAATTGGGGGATGGGGAGTTTAGCCTGAATTGTTCAGGTGGGTCCGATGTAATCACAAGGCTCGTTATAAATGGAAGAGGGAGGCAAGAGAGTCAGTGTCAGAGTGAAGTAGCTTGACAAAAGCTTGACCAGCCACTACTGCCTTTGAAGGTAGAGGAAGCAGCCAGGATCCAAGGAATTCAGGAGGCCTAGAGAAGCTGGAAAAGCCAGGGAACAGGTCCTGCTCTAGGGCCTCCCGAAGGAACACAGCCCTGCCAGTATCTCTCTTTTAGCCCACTATGACCCTTTTCAAACTTCTGACCTCCAGAAAGCTAAGATTATAAACCCGTGCTGTTGTAAGCCACTGAATTTGTGGTAACTTGTTACAGCAGCAATGGAAAACTAATACACTCTACTCCCAGAGCAAGCTGCAGAAAAAAATTTCACAGTGTAAAAAAAGGCAGTGAGAAGGATGGATAGGTTCATTCAATTTTGATTTTTCAGAAGTATTTAAAGAGGTCAGGTAGTTCAGACTTCAGGCCAGTTTGATTTTGTCCTAGCTGGTAAATTTATATTTTTTGTATTTCTCTAGGATTAAGAGATCAGGTGACTTAACCTCTGAAAGACAAGATTCCTGAAGGAGTCTTGATTTCACTTCTAGAAAGGAAAAAAAACAAGGCTTTGAATTTTGGTAGTGGTTAGTATTTTTTTTTTCATTTAGTTATAGCTTGTTTCTCCAAGCACACTGGCACTGTGAAATCACTTAGCAAGTTTAAATGAAGTATGAAATAACACTGAGATTGGCCAGCTGCTCTCACTTGGATAGGAGAGAATATACTTTGAACTGCTGTTTGCAGTCCTACCAAATGAAAACAGTCACGTAAAATGCAGCTGTTGTTTCCAGTTGAAATATGGCAAATCTGACATAAATACATTTAACATAAAATAATATGTGTTCTATAAACTCTACTTATTCTAAATTGCAACTAATAGTCAAATATTTAGACTAGGATTTGATTGATCCACGATGGCAGCAGCTGGATTTAAATACATTCTTCACCTTTCTCAAGCATCTGAGAAACACAAGGATAGTCTAGTTTTTACTGGTAGACACTGCTGATTCCCTTCCAAAGTTTTTTTTTTTTTTTTTTTTTTTACAGAACCCCAATTTTGCTTCTGTGATTCAGAGGAACATGGCTCCAAACCAGCTCCAGAGGAAGCCTCTAATTAGTTTAAACCAACCCCACCGTTATTTCCCTGGTAACTATTTTTGGTCCAGGAATAGCTGCTTAACCTAAGTTAGCAAGTTAGCCATTATATGCCACTCACCCCTGCTTGCCACTGAAGGTTTATTGCGACAGCAAGAGGAACCAGTTTTAGACAAAACTGACTATAATGATAACATTGACGGAAAATGGACAAACAACCAAATTTAAAAAAAAAAAAAAAACGATGCCCGCTCTTCCTCTGAACTGATTATGTATGAAAATGATATCATCACTTAGGTCATTTTGATTCAGTTTTTCTTTTACTTACAGGTACAGTTAGGATGCTAATGACCTCAGATATTTCCCTATTTTCCAGTGACCCTGGCTCTCAGTATGTTAATTTGAGTTCTTAATAGTTATGATAAAGACAGTCTCCAAGCTTTTGTGTTGGGCAAAGATAGCTTCTCAATGCATCTCAAGAGTCACTAGCATATATGTAAGATTCATAAAACCAGTGCCTCTTCTTGGCCTGGTCTTGGCCTGGTTAGCATATAAAAACCTAGCTGTGAGCTCCTGCCTCATTTCAGACTCCCCAAATGCAGTGGACAAAACAATGCATCCCCAAAATGCCCAAGTCTTAGTCCCTGAAACCTGTGCATGAGTCACTTTACATGGCAAAGGGAATTTTCAGTTGTGATTAAGTTAAGGGTCTGGAGATAGGAAGATCATTCTGGATTATCCTGGAAAACCCAATGTAATCACAAGGGTCCTCATAAGTGAAAGGAAGAGGAAGAAGAGTCAGGGTCAGAGAAGGAGATGTATTGATGGAAGCAGAAGCTTGAGTGACAGGAAAAAGGGGCCACGGGCCAAGGATGCAGGTGGCCTTCAAAGGATGGGAAAGGCAAGGAAATAGATTCCACTCTAAAGCCTCCAGAAGAAATTCAGCCCTTTGACACTTTGATTTTAGTCTAGAAAGACCCGTTTCAGACTTCTGACCTCCAGAATAATGAGATAATAAATTTGTATCAGGTCACTACATTTTTAATAATTAGGAAATAAATACACCAAGTTTAATTGCTATTTCAGACCCACAGACCATGGCTCTATTTGGTCTTCTTGACTGAGTGCACCAGAGCTGTATTCTTTTTTCCTGAAAAGCTTCATGAAGACCAGAAATTCTGAGGTACCTTCAGGATTTTCCTCCTACAGTCTGACCCAGGAGTGTAGAGTACATTAAGATGCTCTCCATCACCCCCTGGCAGAGGCTGGCTCAGTGACTTCTCTGTTCCTAGCTCTGAGGCTAAAACCAGTGGTTCTCCATTTGGCTACACAGCAGAAAGCTTCTTAAGCTTTGTTGCACCTGGGAAGCTTTTGAAAGCTCAGGATGCACCGGGTTGCACCCCATACCAATTAAATCAGCATACTTGGGGTGAAACCCAAGCATCAGCATGGTTTAACTCCCCTTAGGTGATTTCAGGATGCAGCCACACTTGAGAATCATTAGGCAAAACCACTTTTCCTCACTTGTTCAGAAGTGGTTATAAATCAAAATGGGAATCTAGCTGTACTTTACGCTACTGTATGGAATAGACACAATGCCTCAAAGTTCTTTTTCTGCCCCTGGCACAGTGCACCCCGAATTTCTCCGGCATTTGGTAGCAAAAGTCTGAACAAATGCATTGTAATAGCCCAGATAGGATTGGATTCCAGCACAGAAAAAGGACATTAGTGGAAAAACTGGTGAAACCGAAATAAATTCTGAAATGTATTTGATTTTAATGTACCAATAGTAGTTATGCACCGTAGATATGTAAGAACAGGGAGCACTAGGCGGAGGGTATATGGAAATCTTTGTACTATTTTTACGACCTCTCTGTAAACCTAAAATTATTTGAAAGTAAAACGTATAATTGAAAACAAAGCCTGAACTAATTTCTCTACAGCAGCAGCCAAGACCCACGTCAGATCTTATGCGCTGGAATAAGCAAACGCCTTGAATGTGTCTGGACATGTCTGCCAACAATGGCCATTCCACCTCTTAAAAGGATTTCAATTTCTCAAGAAATTGGATAGCTCTAGATGCTGAGTTAACTAACAATTTAATTTTGCTTATTTTAATAGGAGGTTTTCAGATTAATTTAGCAAAGTCGCATGCTGCTGTTTAAATCAAATCATCTGCTTAGACTCCTTCACAACAAACCTTATATGCTCGCGGCGCTTGTCGTTGTGGAATCTCTTCGGCTTTCTGGTCATTGTTTAAGAGCGCAGCAAGCAGAGTTCTGGCCCATCTCCACCCTTTGCCATCATTCTGTCAATAGTTAAACTGTCTGAGGTAAAATGTTGCTCTTTTTGTTTCCAAAGTAGGCTTCTCCCTGGTGGTCTAGCTGTACTTGGTGTCACATTAAAAAATAATAATAATAATAAAGTAAAAGAAAAAGAGAGAGGAAAGAAAAACAGGAAAAGCAGTCAATTCAGAAGCCTTGAAAGTTCAATGGTCCATTAATAAGATGGCAACAGGTTTCAGGAAGCACATCACAGCATGCGGAAGTTGCCTAAAACTCTGTCATCAGCACCTTGCCCCCAGTGTCTCACTCATGGCATCCGTGAGCGCTCTCTGTCCACATGAGATGCCCACACTTCAACCCACAGAAGGTCGCATCACTTTCTCTCAGGAAGGAAGGAGCCCTCCGAACCGTTCCCTGAAACACAAGCCCCCTCACTATTGTGGAAAAAAGCCCTTTCCTACTGCTTTTCTTAGGAGTACCTACTCATCTAGAATTCTGGCTACTTCCTTACATATCATTGATATTGATTGGAATTTGGGAATCACCTTATGAGGGGTGTCACTCAAAACTTTGCTTGTTGAGATAGTCCACAGAAAATAATATTGAATATCCTAAATGCTAATTTCTGCCAAAGCAATGCTAACCAAAGTATAATTTGATTTAGCAAATAGAAATACAGGACACTCAGTTAAACTGGAATTTCAGACAAAAAATACCTTTTTTTAGAATCATGTCATACTAAATGACATGATGCTAAAATATCACTAGTTATTTACCTTAAATTCCAGTTTAATTGGGCATCCTGTATTTTATCTGGAGATTCTGTTTTTTTGTTTTTTTTTTTTTTGCGGTACGCGGGCCTCTCACTGTTGTGGCCTCTCCCGTTGCAGAGCACAGGCTCCGGACGCGCAGGCTCGGCGGCCATGGCTCACGGGCCCAGCCGCTCCGAGGCATGTGGGATCTTCCCAGACCGGGGCACGAACCCGTGTCCCCTGCATTGGCAGGCAGACTCTCAACCACTGCGCCACCAGGGAAGCCCTTTGGAGATTCTACGAGTGACTTTTGTGATCCAAGGAATACCTTCTTGTGTAGGCCAGTACTTGAAGGCACAACTCTTTGTGGCCTGAAATGGTGTAGGGAGACATCCTTTCCAAGAAGTCAAGAATAGAAAAGTGACTTTTATCTTTGATGATGGCATCTATGGCCCTGAGTAATGCTTTTGCTTCCTCCTGTACTTCCCACAATGTCTTTCCATTGTGTAATTTATTTTTGACATTTATAAAAGTACTATAGATAGCAATTTTGAATAGTAATAAAATTACTTTTTGCTTTTTCCTGCACCTAAGAAAGACTTTCCAGGAGAGAGAGAAGTATACTATCTATCAACAGGTGATATCAAAATAGCACAATTCAACTTTTGGTTTAAAAATAGGGTGATATTATCCACAAGCCCTCCTAAGTGAAATATATATGCCATAGATAAGTGTTTCTCTTGCATCCCAGAACTAAATTATTCCTTAAAAATGGTTTGTCTAAAGTTTGCTGTGATAAAAATCCCATTTTTATGATTGTTATAAAAATTACCATTGAAAAATAAGTCATCATATTTGCCGCAGCAGATTATTGTTTGCTTTCTTTTGACTTGAAAACTTCACAATATGAGTTTTATGGTTTTTTTCTGATGAGAGCCAGAAATTAGTACTTTGTAATTGACAAAGTTCTTTTAAATTGGAAGTTTAAACAAATGCTTCCATTTGACTTTAAATTATTTTCCCTGATATTTTTCTATTGGGTTATAGAGAAATGAATTCTTCTTTGTTATATCTTTAAAAAGGTTTATAACTGTTCATGACAATAAACAGGGTTTTTCCATTTCGTTTGAGATGTACAAAAAGATTAGGAAAAAGTAACTATAAAATTACCCTCCTAAACCAGATTACCCACCAGATTACATCTTTCCAGCTTTCTAATATTCTGGAACTTTATGTCTAGGCATATGAGTCTCCTGTATCATTATTCCAAAAATTATTTCTCAGAACTTTGTTAAAATGTATCCAAATGTAAAGTAAAGTTATATTTCTCACCTGCTGGTGAGAAATATAAACCACATCTACCATTCTTTTCTCTTTTTTTTTTTTTTTTTTTTTTTTTTAGCAAAACAGTGTCCAACCCAAATAGTAAGACATTTAAATTCACTGGGATAAATTACCAGTCTCCCTTCTCAACTTTGACCTTGATCATCTACATTCATGTTTATGTGAATCACCAAGCAGTTCTCTTCCCAACAGGCTAAATCTGGGCAACCAAGTTTAAAGAATAAATGATAGCATGATGACAAAATAGATGAACAATATTTAAACAATAATTATAATAACACAATTCCCTGAGATCAATAAAAATTTGTAGTTAGTCCAGGCTTTTCCATCCATACTTCGTTATATACTCATAATAACCCTATAAAACAGTTAGTCATTATTATTTCATTTAATACATGAAGACACAAGCTCGGAATGGTTAATGGCTTGTGCTTAATGTTATAATATTAGTGAGAGATGGGCAGAGCCAGGAGAAGTGCTCATTAATTTTTAAACACCAACCCATGTTCTCTCTGGTATTTACAGGGAAAAAAATTCTCGAGCTATAAGGAAAAGCATAGAAGTAATTTGAGGCTTGGGAGAAAACTGCTGCAATCCATCTGAATAAGAAGCATGATGAGAAAATATTCTATTATGAAACCCTTAAAAATTAAACCATGATATTTTGAGTAAAGCCTCAGGGTTAACTCTAAGTCTAAGGATCACACTTTAAGTAGCAGCAGGCACTGACAACAATGTCCAGAGCCACCAAAACAAAGACGTATTTTACAGGAGCACAGTATGGGACCTCTGCTTCCAACACTGGCTCCTCCAGATCCACGCATCCAAAATGACTCTTGCTCTTCTCAGAATCCCACAGCACATAGCATTCCTCTTAGGACACACATATGCTCCACTTCAATGGCTAGTGACTGGCCATTGTGTGTGCTGTGCTTTTGAAACAATACACATTCCTGGTATATCCATAGTGTATCACCAAAATCAGATTCTTAGAAAGTAGAGACAAGAAAATATTAGCAAACCAATTCCAACAATACTTTAAAAGGGTCATACACCATGATCAAGTGGGATTTATCCCAGGGATGCAAGGATTTTTCAATTTCCACAAATCAATCAATGTGATACATCACGTTAACAAACTGAAGAATAAAAACCATATGATCATCTCAATAGATATAGAAAAAGCTTTTACAAATTTCAACATTCATTTATGATAAAAACTCTCCAGACAGTGGGCTCAGAGGGAACATACCTCAACATAATAAACACCATATAGGACAAACCCACAGCTAATATCATACTCAATGGTGAACAAATAAGATCAGGAACAAGACAAGAATGCCCACTCTCGCCACTTTCATTCAACATAGTTTTGGAAGTTCTACCCACAGCAATCATAGAAGAAATAGAAATAAAAGGAATCCAAATGGGAAAAGAAGTAGCAAAACTGTCACTGTTTACAAATTGCATGATACTATGCATAGAAAATCCTAAGTATGCCACCAGAAAACTACTAGAGTTCATCAATAAATTCAGTAAAGTTGCAGGATACCAAATTAATATGAAGACCTTTATATTTTTAGAAGATACTCAGGCAACTCTGATGCATATGTAGGTTTACTCAAGGTTATGCCTTGAATTTGTAAACTGCTAATTACTTTCAAGAAACATTTATTGAGCATCTACTATAGATTCTGTTTTTGTGCCAGTACCATACTGTCTTGATTACTGTAGCTTTGTAGTATAGTCTGAAGTCAGGGACCCTGATTCCTCCAGCTCCATTTTTCTTCCTCAAGATGGCTTTGGCTATTTGAGGTCTTTTGTGTTTCCATACAAATTGTAAAATTTTTTGTTCTAGTACTGTGAAAAATGCCATTGGTAGTTTGATAGGGATTGCATTGAATCTGTAGATTGCTTTGTAGTTTAGTCATTTTCACAGTGCTGATTCTTCCAATCCAAGAACATGGTATAGCTCCCCATCTATTTGTATTGTCTTTAATTTGTTTCATCAGTGTCTGCAGTTATCTGCATACAGGATTTTTGTCTCCTTAGGTAGCCAAAAATGGGCTGAAAACAGTCATTTCTCCAAAGAAGACATACAGATTGCCAACAAACACATAAAAGGATGCTCAACATCGCTAATCATTAGAGAAATGCAAATCAAAACTACAATGAGGTATCACCTCACATCAGTCAGAATTGCCATCATCAAAAAATCTACAAACAATAAATGCTGGAGAGGGTGTGGAGAAAAGAGAACCCTCTTGCACTGTTGGTTGGAATGTAAATTGATACAGCTGCTATGGAGAACAGTATGGAGGTCCCTTAAAAAACTAAAAATAGAACTACCATATGACCCAGCAATCCCACTACAGGGCATATACCCTGAGAAAACCATAATTCAAAAAGAGTCATAATCATTAATCATTAGAGAAATGCAAATCAAAACGACAATCAGATATCATCTCACACCGGTCAGATTGGCCATCATCAAAAACTCTAGAAATAATAAATGCTGGAGAGGGTGTGGAGAAAAGGGAACCCTCTTGCACTGCTGGTGGGAATGTAAATTGATACAGCCACTATGGAGAACAGTATGGACGTTCCTTAAAAAACTACAAATAGAACTACCATACGACCCCGCAATCCCACTACTGGGCATATACCCTGAGAAAACCATAATTCAAAAAGAGTCATGTACCAAAATGTTCATTGCAGCTCTATTTACAATAGCCAGGACATGGAAGCAACCTAAGTGTCCATCAACAGATGAATGGATAAAGAAGATGTGGCACATATATACAATGGAATATTACTCAGCCATAAAAAG